>NW_006238919.1:10592733-10593003 GCF_000375325.1 Capsella rubella
ATTTCCCATTACTTTCTTCAATTCAAAGAATCAAATTTAGCTTTTTTGTTTCCTACAGATTTAGGTATTTCTATTTTTTTAATTCATAGGTTTTATTGTAGTTTTGCTGAGTTAGCTCTCAGGATTTTTTTGTTTCACTTGAATTGTATGTAAGTATCTTTATATACGGTATAATATAATAATGAATTACAAAAATAATTGACTTCTTTATTCTTATTATTATATATTTAGTTCATACATATTGTTTATGTTTCTTTGTTTTAAATATTT
>NW_006238919.1:10593788-10594043 GCF_000375325.1 Capsella rubella
ATCCATTTTCAAAAATACCCCTTTTTAAATATACAAAATTATAAAGTTTTATATAGTTTATAAGGTACTTCTATATAATAACTACTAATGGGATATTCGATACAAATATTTTAAAATGTTTTAAATAGTTTTAAATCGTTTTTATAAGTTTTATAAGGTTTTTAAAAGGTAAAAGGATTTATACGGTTTTTATAAGGTTTTTATAAGGTTTTTATAATTTATTTTTACGCTATTTATGAAAGGTATATAAAGTTT
>NW_006238919.1:10594778-10626369 GCF_000375325.1 Capsella rubella
GTATTTTTATAATAAACATATTTTTTCATCTATATTTTTCTTAAATATAAATTATTATTTTCAAAAAATATTCTAAAATATATAACTAATATTAAATCTGTTTGCATATGTTTAATTTCAAATTTAATTGTCCATTTTTTATGGTAACAAAATTAAATAATTTCCATAAATACAGATAGTTTTTGTTTTTTATTTTTTATTTATTTAATTTATTTTTTTGCTGTCTTTTAGTGTGTTTGGCTATAGGTTTGAAATTGTATATTTTGTAATATTTTTTTTTCAAGTTTGTTTGGCTACAAAGACAAATAATGATCCCCAATTAATAGTATAGATGCCCATAAAAACTCACCTTCGTGTTTCCAGCCTAAATAGATACAGAAACATAATATTATTTTTACTGTTGACAAAAAAAAAAAAATATTATTTTTACTGTATTACTTATATTTTAATTACTTACCGAAATTGGCTTAAACTGGTATTATTCATCGAATCAATCCAACAAAAATTATGTCCAATCAATGTTTAGATTAAGCAATCGAATATTATGGTTATTTATTGAGTTTTCATACAATTACGATCGAATATACTGTCATCGACATAAACTTTAAGTCAAAAAATATTCAAAATATCTTATAGTTAACTAATTACTCATTCTTTGCGACATTTCCTTAAGTCAAAAAATATTCAAAATATATTTCCTTTAAGTGTTTTGGTCGATTTTAAAGGGTGTATACGTGTGTGGGTCAATTTTTTCTTCATTACATTATGGCCTAATTATTGTCCTTTGTTGGAAGAATAAATAAGGCATCGTGAAAATCATTAATTTTAGACTAATAAAATTCCAAAAAAAAAGTAGCAATCACGCCTATCTCTACTATAGTAAAAGAGAAGTACAAATGCTTCTTGGGTCGGGTTTAAAAAAAAAATTAACCCGGATTTTTTCAGTTGGATCTTACTAAAAAATTAAGGATATTAAATACCAGTTTCCATATATATTATTTTGAAATCTACCAAATTAAATCATCAATATCGGTTTGGGAAAGTACATTAATCTTAATTTGTTTAAGGAAAAATACATTAATGTATGATTTTGTATATTGGTTTAACAAATTAACCTAAAAATCAGAAATATAAATTAAATATAAAATAATCATTATCAAATTATCCATGATATTTCAAAACAAAATCTTCCTTAAATATCCTATATTGATATTTGGATGTATAGTTTTCTCCTATATTAACTATGATCTTCACACCAGTTACGGGATATTTCATTTTCAACCATCTTTAATATATATATTTTTTTTGTCTATGACCATCTTTAATATTTATTTGGCAATAGTTTCGAATTTCTGGCTTGATTATAAAACTAATATTTTTTCAATTTAACCCTGAGAAAATATGATCTATATAAATAAGTTTTTGCTACCGGAAAATTGTAACATCAACACAGATTACACTTTAACACGATAAGAAATAAGAAAACATTGGCTTTTTATTTGTTTATTCTAGAGATTTGCAACTTTACAAAACTGCATGAAAGGTTCAAGTTAAAATCATGTATTTATGATTATGCGGTGTAACGCGGGTCAATCCCTAAATTTTAAAAATGATTCATTGTATAATATTTTTTTTTCATTGTATAATATTTATATATGTATATATGTCACATATTGTTCTAAAATTAACAATCCAACTAAAATCATATAATTTAAATAATTTTGAACATATTCGAAACCAACACATACAATCTAAAAATAATAAAATTTAATTACTGATCAAAAGAAAGTAAAGCAAACACAAATAAAATTATCTCGCAACGTACAAAGACTAAAAACCCGGTAATTTTCCCCCGCGCTGTAGCGCGGGTCCGGACCTAGTTTAAATGTATGTACGAAGGCAAAAAAAACGTGGTCATTAAATTCTTGATAAGATTTTTTGAAAGAAAATTCAAAATACTTTTAACAGTATTTTGAATTTTGGCTTCTCATAGCGCGACAAGTCGCATTCAAAGTTCGACCTACGTGACTCATCATCTAAAATTTGAAGATTTGTTTCTTTATACACAGTCACACATTTGCTATCAGTAGCCAATAGTGAAGACAGGTTTTATCGTCCACAAAGGCCAAGATCCAAGAGATCTTTCAGTGGGTGCAGAATACAAACACATCACATTTATATACAGAAGATGAAACTTATTCAAATGGGTGGAATTGCATCCTTAGGAACCAAGATCTGCCACCGATTATTCGTCCATATTATGTTTTTCAGGTCAGAAACCAAAGCATATATACATTATGTATGTATTAGTATATATTCTTTCTAATTCCCCACACACACATTCATTTTGCACAGGTATCATCCAAAACCGCTATTTCTAGCTAGTAATTCGAATATGAACACCGACACATACACAATGTACATTAATAATTAATAATATATACTTATAGCATATAGAATAAATTGATGGAAAAAAATAAGTTGATAAGCATTATTTATAGAAAGGAACCATGCTGAAACACTATTGAAAAATGCGTTGACAAACATGCATGTAACGTATACAGTGGATGTGGACGTACGTAAAAGCTAGTAGGAGAACCACTCATATACGTCTCTCGCTAGATATATATCTCTTCAATGTGGCTCCATATTACGGTTGGTAATTTGGTATGGGTCCTTCAACTTATACCTAATTATTCTCCATTTATTGGTTAAACTCCAATTCCTAAGTCGGTTGGATCCATGATTAATCTATAGTTTGCTAGAATATTAATGGGAATTGGGTACATAGATCGGAATACAACTAACTAATAATAAGTTAGAAATTAATCAGCAACAAAAAAATGACAATTAAGTTGCAAGTTAACTATAGTTTCTAAACCAAAAAAAAAAGTTACTATAATTTGTATCATTGTATGTGCAGCTCGTGATTTGACAACTACTCCACCATCATCGATTCATCGTAACCATCGCACATGCATGAGCATGATTTCATTAAATTACTCTTTATACTATTCTTACATGAAGTTTCATTTAATTTTCGACATAATAGCATTTAGTTTAAAAAAAAAAAAAATCGTTTTATTTGATGATATTATTCGTGATTGATGCTTGGAATAAATGCAATTGGGCATCTTCAACTCTCAAAGCTGGAGCCTGGGACATGTACCAACTTTTATTTAAAGTTATGGTTTTATATTAAAACTTGTTTTCATTACCTAGTAGTGTAGTCTAGTACTAGTAAGTCATTACCCTGTAAGTTCAAACCATAACACCTAAAATTAATCCTTTTTTTTTTGGTTTCTTGCCGATTAGGCAGGGCCATAACATAAACACATTATTTGGTGTCTGGATTTTTGTGGAGAGGTGGGGCACGTGCCCCATACTCATTATAAATAAAAGTTCACTTGGTTAGCTTACAACAATGTTTACTTAGCTTATTTGGTTACTCGTGCCCCATGTTTTTTGATTTTATACAAGGGTTCGACGCCCAACATCGTTAATTTTTGTTATTTTTTTACTTTTTTTTTTATATTGGTGCCTCATACAATTTTTACTTCTGGATCCGCCCTGATAACCAATTCAAAATTTTGACATCAATATACAGTATACACCAACGGGAACTACATTATTTTCATACACAGCAAGTGTGCTGATTGACAAATATCGAAAACGACAGTGAAATGATTTAACATTTAATATAAAAAAATTATCTTAAATACTATAAAAATAAGTATTTTTTCCAAAAATATCATTATAATTTTTTTATTTTCCAAAAATACTATTATAAGTTTTATTTCCAAAAATATCACTAAAATACATTTTTCCAAAAATAACACAAAACTAAAACTAATATTTTTTAAATTCAAAAATAATTTCTAAATCCTAAACACTACACCTAAAACTATACTCTAAGTATAAATAGTCAACTCAAACTTTTAAAAAAATTCTACACCTTCAATTTTTTTTTTTTTTTTTTTGGTTTATGGTATTTTTGGAAAATGGAAAAAATAATTATGGTATTTTTAGAGGAAAAACTAAAATGATTGCATACAATGATACAAAGGAATTTCATTTAATAAACTGAGATTTGAAAGCTTTTTAACACGAGAGAGATTTACTAAAAATAGGAAAAATATAGCGCAATTTCAAAAGAGAAGTTAATGGCAAAAAAATTTTGTTCAAAATTGACAATTGATGTGTATGTAAGTAATGTTTGCCACACGTAACCCATCACCACTCATGAACCAAATTTTTGTACTAGTCCACCCGTGACCAAACCCTATATTAATGAATGTATTATCTACCACATCAAACCTACTAGGACATCTACCAAATTTTGTTTAAAGCAATGTTTCAATACAAAAACATGTATTTAATTAGTACAGTACTACTAATTTTGTTTAAATCTCTTTGCGAATATGTACAGTACTACTAATTTTTAAACCTTATCGCAGCCGTATAACAAAACATGCATGTAAAAACCTTATCGCGATCGTAGTCATGTAAAACAGTCTATATTACTTATTTTTGGTCGGCAGGATTAATTTTGACGGCAAAAAATACATTTTTGTCGGTTGTTTTGGAATAATGGCAGTGCAGGTTTCGAGATTTCGGGGGTCCAAATCTAACATTTTTGTATATGTATAAACAATTAAGATTTTCAGTTTTCAACCAATAATGTTATATATTGAACATCAAAATTGAGAGACCTAACCATTTGAAATTTTAGTAAACTTACAAATGATATACCCTTGAAAGTTATTAAAGTTAAATTGAGACATAAAATTTATCATTATCAAAGCACAAACTTTCTCTGCTCTTGATTTATAATCGACTGATCAGTGTATGAATCGCAGATAGATCAAAGTTGCATGCATCTCTACCCCTCGTATAATTTCTTCTGATAAACTATAGATCTCCCAGAAATAGAGTTGTCATTCAAATGTTTCATAAGAATGTTCTCATGTTTCGAATTTTGAGTTTCGACCTTGAATTATGGTTCGAATATCCAAAATCCCTAGTCCTATATAGTATATATTCAGTTCTACTCCCAAGAAAGAACCAATTCAGGTTTTTAACATCGATACCTACCAAGTACCAACAATTTATACATTTTCATAAATAACGAAATTATTGAAACGAAACGACAATGAAAATGAATCAAGCTGGAACCATCGAGAGAGATTACTAAAAATAGGCATCTTTATTAGAAATTGACTAATCGATTTTATGTTATGTTGTTGTCCATGTAACCCACAAACCAAAATTAATATGGACTAGTATCAATCTACCCGGTCTAAACCGGTTTGGTAAACCGAATATGTATTTCACCGATCAAGAATCAATCTACTTTTGTCGCTCAAGTAAGAGGCACCGACGGGGTAAATAGAAACACACGATACGACGCCGCATAACAACGAACGATGACAACGCTACCATACGCCGATGCCGATTGTAGCCTCAGGGCTTTAGCTGGCCGTGCCGAGGGCTTCGGACGTTTCGCCGTCGGTGGTCTTCACGGCGATGTCTACGTTGTCACTTCTCTTGCAGGTGATGTATTCGTAATATATATACCATCTAGTAATCTATGTATCAAATAATTGTTTATGCTCAATGCTTTACCGATGATCATACTGGAATCTAGAATTCAATTCACATTTACACGAAATCTATGGAGCTTTTTTTTTTAATTGATTGTGAGATAGAGTTGATTTGAGACACCGAATCTTATTTGTGGCTGTTTGTATTCGAAGATGTTGAGATTGGTTTATGTTTTAGATGATGGACCTGGGACTCTTCGTGAGGGAGGTAGGAGGAAAGAGCCGCTATGGATTGTTTTCGCAGTTTCTGGAACTATTAACCTCCATTCATACTTGAGTGTATCGTCTTACAAGACGATTGATGGAAGGGGACAGAGGATTAAGCTCACAGGGAAAGGAATAAGATTGAAGGAATGTGAACATATCATCATTTGCAATTTGGAGTTTGAAGGTGGTAGAGGCCATGATGTTGATGGTATTCAGATTAAACCAAAGTCTAGGCACATTTGGATTGATCGCTGCAGCCTGCGCGATTACGATGATGGGCTTATTGATATTACTAGACAAAGCACGGATATTACTGTTTCTAGGTGAGGTTGATGATTTTTGCATGGTTAACCTTGACAAATCTCGTGGCTGGTGCTTGATGTTGCTTCTTGTTTGCCTCTGGTTCCTACAGATGTTATTTTGCTCAGCATGACAAGACGATGCTTATTGGAGCAGATCCTTCTCATGTTGATGATAGATGTATCCGAGTGACCATTCACCATTGTTTCTTTGATGGAACGAGGCAGAGGCAACCTCGTCTGAGATTTGGAAAAGTTCATTTATACAACAATTACACAAGAAACTGGGGAATATATGCTGTTTGTGCTAGCGTAGAAGCGCAGGTAAACTCTTTTCTAGTAGTTGTATGCCTAAACCCGGGGAAACGGGGATTTATCTAAATATCCAATTGTAAAACTTAGATCATTGCTTCAAATCTCAATAGAGGATAATTATGTTCCTGAATCATCAGGTATTCTCTCAATGCAATATATACGAAGCAGGCGTGAAGAAGAAAACTTTTGAATACTACCATGAAAAGGTTGATGCTCGCTTTCCACTTGCATCATAGAAAATCTTGGTCGTCTTGTGAATTCACCATCACCATCTTGTGCTGATTTGTTTGTAGGCTGCTGACAGGGAAGAAGCAAGAGCTGGATTAGTACGATCTGAAAATGACTTGTTCTTGAACGGAGCTCAACCTTCCTTGTTGACAGGAGCCAGTGAAGAATGTGTGTTCCATCCAAGCGAACACTACCCGACATGGACTGTCGAGCCACCATCAGAAACTCTCAAGCAGATTATGCAAATTTGCACTGGTTGGCAATCTTTATCCCGTCCTTCAGATCATGGAGTTCCTAAGTAATAGTTGTGATCTGATTGTTTTCTTGCATATCATATTTCCTCTTTTTTTTTTACGTTATTCAAGAAGTGAATAAGGCTTTTGTTCTTCAGCACATTATGTTCAGAGTATGCTCTGTGTGATTTTTAATGCATTTTTCTTCTTTGTGATAAGTAATACGCTTCTTGAATGTATATTCCCTAAATCAAATTCTTTACCAGATTTATATCAGCTTCGGTTATTATAGACTAAACTAGTTTCAATTTTTGATTCTTTAAGCGGTTGATCAGAAGATGAAGAACTCGGTTTAAATTATGTAAAAAAATTCCCAATATTGTTTTCGTTCTCATTTTTTTTTGTACACAATGCAAACGCAAGTAGCCATACAATTTTTTTCTTTCTCAAATAATGTAGAATGGAGCCGTTAGCCAAAACTATGGATCGAGTCACTCAGCTTGAAACACATCCAATTGATTTCCATGACGGAGAAGATGAAGACGAAGAAAAAGAAGAGGATGCATGAATTGGTGTTCCATGGAAAAGATGGGAGATGTAATTCTCCAAATTATCTGGCTTGAACCTCACCAGGATCTCAGTGTTTCTCTCCTGGCCGAGCATTGGTAAGTACTTCCTGTAAAACTCTCTGTATTCTGGTACAAGTTTGTTCGCTATTGAAACCTTCAGTTCATCCCTAAGTTTTGCATCTGGTACAACTCGTGATGATTGTTTCATATATGCTTCCTCAAATGCCGTGTGAAATCTTCTGAAATATATTTTGGCATCCTCTGGTGATAGGTCTGTGGGTTCTTCTGGTAAAGACATGAAAACATTGGACCATGATGCTATCTCATAATTCCCAGCATAAGCGCTGAGTTTATCAGCATGCATAGAGAGCCAATCATCTCCAAGGAGATCCCTCAGGTGAGTTGACCGAACCGTTTCAATGATGAGGTGAAGGTTGTTAGCAAGGAAAAGGTAAGACAGAGAAACATCCTTGTAATGTTCTGCTTTGGTGTCTAGTTTGCATAGCAAAACCAGGATGAGCCATACAAAGTGGACCGAGAGTGCGTGATTGTGTTGTTCATCTTCCGAAATTGGAGTTCTGGCATAAGATTCTAGCAGGCGGGTGTTTCTAGAGTTTGGATGGTCTGCAAGGATTTCAGACAACACACTGCTGTATTTTGAAAGGGAAGAGATGAAGCTCATTGTTGATCGTGTCAGTTTATGAATCCCTCCTCCAGGTGTAAGGGCTTTCGTTGAATCCTTCTGAATGGTTGACTCAAAGTCTGTGAGCGCACTGTGGATTGAGGCCTTTAGTTTTTGCAGCGACGTGAGAGCCTGAGATTTCACACCAGCTACTGCATCGAAGTGGAATATCATCTCTATGTCCTGCCAGAGATCAGAGATTGCAGCCAGCAGATCCATTAGTGGGAAGATCCTCTCATGGGATTTTTTCTCCTTGGCAACTAATTCAGGGAACTTGAAAAGGTTAGTAGCTGCTTCGTTTGCAATCTCATAATAGCATGACTCTCTTGTTGAATTAGAGGCAGAAAAGACATGATCACAAAGAAGTTTTTCTCCACGGAAGAGCGTGGCAACGCCAATCTTTGCAGCTTTTATCCAGTTCTTGATCATATGCTCCAGCGTGACCCAGTCCATTTTGTGAAATTTGGAGCCTTTGTAGATTTCGATGCCGAGCAAGCTCAGTCCTTCATCTACGATCGATTTTCTGATCCGTTTATAAATCTTTACACACTCTTTACCATATCCACAACTGATCATACTCTCTGCTATCGCCTTTAGGTCTGACATCACCACGGCTGAAGCTTTCTCAACCTTAGTGATCGATTCACCAGCTATCCTTATCTCATTGTCACTGTCATCGTCGTCGTCAGATGCCATAAAATCTTCAAATTCAGAGTTGCTGGAGATTGAGGATTGGCCGGAAACTGATTCGGGATCAAGCTTGTCTCTATTTGAAGATAATATCTGAAAGAACTCTTTTTCAAGCCTCGCCATGGCGACCTGCATCAGGGTCTGTGCAAGAGCAAGCTTTGGAGATTGAGAGTCTTGAGAGACAAGAAAGTGCATCGCCCTGCGCAAATCGCGGACACATATGATGAACTCTTTGGCCTCTCGTCTGCTATGGTTAAACAGAGAGACGATCTTGGTGAAGGAAGGCGTATTCGGGTCCCATTTTCTGATGACAGATTCCGCTTTCTCGAGAGTCTCCTCAATCATAGACTCAGTAAAAGTCTGGTTCAGAGGAGAAGCCGGGAAAGAAGTGAATGAAGAAGGAGAAGAAGGAAAGTGTTTAGGAGATGAGGAAGAGAAGAAAGAAAATCTCGCCATTTTCGCCATTGAAGAAGAAGCGCTCTCTCTATTCTCTTTCTTTTTTTTCCTGAATTGAAAAGGAGGCTATTTCTCAAAATAGTGTTACTTGGCTTTTACTCTTTCTAATTTAACAAGGAAGATGGTATTTAACAATTATATATATAGAGCTAGTGATTGGTCTCGACTCTCAAGTTTGAAACCGATGACGATGTGCTTACATGTGAGACCCAAACCACAAAGAACCATTGACTTTGATGAGGTAAGACCCACACCACAAAGAACCATTGACATTGATGTTTAATATAAGCCTTAGTTTTATTTTATGTACTTATTAGATACAGATTTTTACACATGAGTTTTGCTATACACGACTAGGAGTATTTGACCATTTCAATCCGTCAACTTATAATTTTTCTTCATGTATTTGTTTTTAAATCAGATTTTTCAATAAATTTGACTTTATATATGCATCATTCGCAACATTTTTGTATCTTTCTTGTCCGAAGGCCTCGACGGAAGGAAAAAAATAAAACTAAATAGAAGTTTCAGTAGAAAAGTCCGAATAATGTAGATATATTCAGCGTTCTCGGTCTCTTGTATAAAACGCGTGCCTGCATTTTTTCAATTTTTTTTTGGTTTTTCTGTCTGTCAACGTCAAATCGTATTAACAAATTGTTGTTATCAGAAGGTAATAGACACTTTATCGTATCGTATTATAACATGTTATAGCGTCCTCATATAAACTAACAGCTACACGAATAGTTAAGAGAAAAGTATTACCAAAATATCTAACTATTAGTACAGTTGATGTGTCGTAATCCTGATAGTTTGCGTCTTTGCAAGAGCGAGCTTATAAGAAGAAAAAATACGAAAATACAGTATGTATAACTTATCATCATATATTTATTTATTTTGCTCTAATATATAAGATTTCTTAGACTTTTATTTTTATTCTATTTTTAAAAAAAATTAAAAAAATTATACACTTATTCTATTAATTTCATAATTTTTGACTATTTAAAATTTTTAATATTTTTTCTATTGCTTTTCAGTTTTTGTGTGTTTTAGCCAAAAAAAGTTTAAAATTCTTATACGTATGATGGAACCGAGGAAGTATAGTCTTACAACTAAAAATCCTTTCGTTTGACTAAAAGAAGATCAAAGAAAAGATACGTACCTACTCATTATATATAATTCTTGACTGAAATAAAAGTAAAATAACGATGTATTTCAACTTTTCCAAGTCATTACACAGACACAATGACATTCGCATATTACGATCAAGTTTGCAGGAAGAAGTCAAATGTGCGAGAAGCTATGAATATACATACCCAAGTCACTGGCAAAATTACTAGGCCATAAAGAACAAAATCGAGATTCGCTTACCAAGTCAACTGATCTTACATGATAACTGATAAGTATATTTCAACGGTTCAACCCATTTGGCTTCAAACGACAATGTTGTAGTATATACGTGAGTTGGCTATATCATTATAAGGGGGCATTAACTATAAGCTAGTCTACGTTTTGTTACCACTCTCTCTCTTTTAAAATTATAGTAATGGCTAATGATAATTATTTCACGGATTCGGTTAGACTGGAACCGAACTAATCAATAATTTAGTTATTCTGGTTGTCTTTATCTTTATTTTTTTTATAAGTGGAATCTTCCGTCAACAAAAGCAATGACGACTATTGATTAATGCCATTATTTGATTACAAACGAACTCACAAACTTTTTTATTTTTATTTTAAAACTGACGACTTTATATATAGACTTGTTATGAGGAAAATGAACTATATATATATTAGGATTGGTTATGTTATTATTTGGTTTTCTTACAGATTTTACTAAGGAAGAATGTAACCTTGGGGAGTTATATCGAAGCAAAAATGAATAATATTGTAATGCGCGAAAACAATTTGGTGATTGGATTGAGAAGTGGTCAAACTCAAGCGTAGATCAAAGTATGACAATGCTAATGCCAAAGTCAAAACTCAAAAGCTTATAACTTATCATTGATAACCCCAATTTTTTAAAAAATAATTATAATAACAAGACAAGTTGCTATTTTTGACTTATTTATATAGATAGATTCCCTTGTTACCGAATGGAAGTGCCAATCTTTCTTACCAAATCAACGAATGGGAGTTAAACTTTTTCTACCTTAAGAGGAATGGGACCTGAGATCATGGCTTGCGAGTGTCTTTTATAAAGGTTGGTTGATCAACTTTTGATGCAGACAAGTGACTTCAACTTCGTAGAGTTGTAAAAACCATTGCAAGAAAGTAGTTAGCGGCACGAGCCACCTCTATCAGCCTATCGTTTTGAAGGACCGTTTTATTGGACTGATTGATGATAAGTTAATAACACTCCAAGTCTCCTTAGATAAGTTTCAAATTTCACTTGGAAAGGGCTTTCTATTTTACTCATTGTTCAGTTCCAACGTGTTGACAACGTATTATTATATTATAATCTTCAATTAAATATGTTTACCTAACAATGAAAAATGGTATATATATTAGACTAATTAATGCCATGACACCACTCGTTAGATGATGTAAAATGGAGATTTTTCAGTGTGTTGAAAGTAGCACCATCTAAAAATTTTAAGCGAATAATGAAGCCTTGTACATATATATTGTTCAGAAGATTTACAAGTTGTGATATATATATATATAACCGAAGTGATATTTTTGATGTCGTTAAATACTTGTTTACTTCTCTTTTTATATATAGTTTTATTGAAAAATTAAAAAAATTAATTATTTTAAAACTTCATTTTATTTTATATATAGTTTTAATGATTTATTGAAAATTTACATTTTGACAGCTCTACTAAAAAAATCACATCCACGTGACTTTTTTTTTTCTTTCCATTTTCTTCTTTTCCAAGCTACTTGTCTTGTCAACATTACAAACAAACCAAGTAAAAATCATCTCAAGTAAGATATAAATGCTCGTCTTAATATGTATAACTACCGTTTATGTGGGAATAATGAAAGTAGAGACAAAAATCTGTCAACATGTACATTGTACGTACGACATTTAAAAATCATTTTGATTTCTTTTGCAAATCATTCTGGCTGTACATCATTAATGCTCGTTTATAATTTGCTAACAAAAACGTATGGAATGAGTCACTATAGTTTTTTTTGGAGTTAAAGTTGAAGTAAATAATGTATGTCGGAGAAAACTGATTTGTATATGTGAAATCATACAGTGATATGTTTGAATTGGAAATCATACAATTAAAGAATCAAATCTTTGATTCAAAGATCAATCTCGTATACATTAGAGAAGAGAAGATGACTGAGTAAATTATGTAAACTCTGATTTCATATTAACTAATTGGAAAGTACACTTCTGTCTCCAGCGACGCCAATCCAATGCAAAGAATATTAAGTCATTAGGTAGATATGGACAAAATAAAAATGTCACTAAATTGAAATCGATCACATGAAGTACCTGGTTGCTTGATCCGTCTCCTTCCGATGGCTCTAGTCTTCTTCGGATGGAGAGTCCAGTGGCAACAACTTCTTGTTCTTGTATGCTTCTCTCTAAGAGAAAGACTTTTTGTTTCACACCTGTGCAATTGAATTCTCCACCACTTTGCTTCAACAACACAAAAGACCCTATTCATATACATAAGGACTTTAGAACAGTCAATTTCTGCGTTTCTTGTTACAACTACCAATGAAATTTTGTTCAAGATGGTAAAAATGTGGGTTCATTTAATTAAACACACTCACAAACACAAAACATAGGCGCAAACACAAAATCTAACAATCATAAAATTCACAAGATAGGTAAGGTAACATGAATGGCCACCAGTCACGTGTCAAATTTATAATCTTGTAGAAAGAGGCAGCATAAACAAATTTACATAAGTGAAATTAACAATCAGAAATCCATAGGCCGGGCTAAACCAAAAGCCTTGCAGATAAGGTTTCACTTTTCCACTAACTAGATCATATTAAGAAACAAAGCTACTGAATCCCCAAAGTAAATGTCAAGCAGCTTGAAATATTAAAAACCCATGCAACATCAGCAATAAATCTAATGTTACTGTAAGAGAGAGGTGCGGGAACATACATCTTAGATAGCTTGTTAGGAGCACCACCAGTGACCTTAGGGATGCCGAGGAGAGCAAGCTACGCCGTCAGATCCTCAACTGAGAAGAAAGATTCGGCTTTGACTTCTCCTTCAGTGAGAAGAAAATATGGGTCAAAACCTTCCCATATCTCTCCAGAGAGAACAGTAGCTAGGTCCACCAAAGAATCATCCAGTAACTTTTCATGTAATCTGACAACTACTCGGAACATGTTAGACACCAGAGGGTTCCTCAAAAAGGGTTTCAGTGCACCCCCAAGTTCAATCATATCAGACCACAGAGTTTTCTTGTCATTGCTGTCAGTTGAGAATCTGAATATGCAGTTGGAGAAGACGTAGAGACCGAGGAGATTACCATAGAGTGGCAAAAACACATCCTTGTGGTTCCCGACACCACCTACCCAGCTCTCTCTTTGTTTACTAACATGGTCTTTAGCAAAAGAAAGCAACTGATTGTGAAATTTACTCCTCCAGTCGAGTAGTTGTGCCAGGGAAAACTCATTGTTTGGTAGTTTCTGTAAATGGTAACAGCCAAACTGCAAGATCAGAAGCTTTTCTTCATGGTGATTATCGATTCTTATCAAATACCCGTCTAACTAGATCACCACCTCCCTTTGGTGGGGGTGAGTAATCTGCAGTGTTGAAGACCCATCTCGAGAGATATTGGGAATACTCGTTCCAGTGCCCAAAGACAGAAGATAAATGGTTGAAGCTCAGTTCTAAGACTTTATCTACTTGAGTAGGAACTTCCATAGCAGTGAAGAAACACTTCTGGACATCCGTGGCGAGTTTTGACCTAATGAGATCATCTTCATCCTCCAACAATTTGATGCAAGTGAACCACATATCCAGAATTTGATATGCGTACAAATTGCAAGCGTTTTGAAATTTGCTTGGTGTATTTTTAGAGGGAATTTGGTGATTAAAGACACGAGGACCAACGATCTTGGCTTGTTCCAGTATACCAGATGCTATAATAGCTTCTGCAGATGCATGGCGAACATTCACTTGCTCGGATGATAAGCTTTTCTGTTTAATCAGGTTAACAAAGTAAGAGACACAATCAATTACGCAGCTCCATCTTGATTCCTCTTCCTTTTCAGAATCGTTGTTGTGAAAGAACAAACCCGTGAGATGCTGTACACAAATTGCCAGGCAACACATGAGTGTACCTCGGATTTTAGCACGTCGTGTGCTCTCAAATAGAGAAGTCAGCCTGCCCCAAAGATGAAGCACCAAATCATAGTTCAGCGAACCAACGTAAATGCCTTCAACAGATTCCCCGTTACATGATTTTTTGAACATAAGCAGATTCCACTGGAAAAGAATCTTTAGAATGTAGTTCTCACATTTATGGTTTTTCTCCTTGTCCAAGAGCTTTAATAATACCTCTTGGAGACCGTTTTTCGCCCAGTTCCAAATACTGCTTGACTCTGAGAAACTGGAATCTTCTGACTTCAGAAACTGCAGAAACCACTTCAGTGTTGCAAGACGAACTTCATATGATTGATCAGATAAACTACGAAGGAGCCTTTCGTTAAGGTCAGGAAAATCTGACGCTTCAGGAACTTTCTGCAATTGTAGATTTGGTCTTTGAGTAATCTGGAAAACTTCCGCTGCTTCATCGGATGGTTGAAATATGCAACCAAAATAAGATACAGCTGCTTGTTCTCTAAGCTCAGCGATTGAAGGGTCATAATAGGAGAAACCATAAGAAGCATCTGTATCCAGGCAATTTGTAGACAGATCAAGATGCAATTTGTAGATGTCCCTTAGATTTTGGCTTTCAGAGCTTGTCCATTCAATAACTCGCATATAATTAAGCACTCTCAAAAACGATGTACAGAGGATCGGGCATGGACAAGTCAATGGAGAAGCCATCCACGTGCATTTTGAAAAAACATTGATCAATTTTCCAATAATCTGATCCTTCTTAGAATCATCAGCAAGGTCTCTACAATTTGTATCTAGGAGACTACCAAGTTGCAACAAAATTCCGTGAAGGTAATTGAAGGACCTACCTTGGGCCCCATTAGAAGGTAAAGTTGAGGCAATTTGGAGCAGGACACTTTGGAGTTTCTCATTGGAAACAAGACCAACTAGAGCACGTGATGCCAAAACACGAACACGGAGATTGCTTTGAGTAGAGCATTTCATAATAAAGGGCATGAAAACGAACGGGTCCAGGTCATCTCCAGTTTCACTTGCAATGGGTGAAGGCTTAAGCCTAGATAAAAGAATCAGAATAGGCCATAAACTCGGATGGACAAGATTTGCAGCGTTTGAATCACATGGACCAGATGCGTCAAGCAAATCAGTTGCTGTCTTTAGTTCACTGTATATGAAAGGGTGCAACAAGGGGTACCTTCAAGAAACCCAACATAACATTCAGTAATGGCTGAAAACAATGCATTGTCAAAGGCAAAGACAGCTTTAACCCAAAAAAAAAAAAAAATCAGGGGAGGATCTTATAGACATACCTGTGAAAAAATTCAAGCCCAGTCAAGGCACGACGGGTAGATCCACGTTTTTGAACATTAAGGAATCCAATCATTCGACGGACCAAGGCAGTGTATGCAAGTGTGGCACTGTTTCTGACCTCCCAATATTGTGAAGAGAAGGATCTTATTGAAACAATCATAGCCTCCGCAGCAAACCCAGAAGTATCAGTGCTCAAGTTTGTATCGTTGAAAGCAGCTTTGAGAACATTGAATGCATGCACCGTTGGAACGACTCCTTCTTCACGGACCTTTGAAAGGTTTTCACTTGAATGCATATCAGAAGAATTGACCTCCTCCACCATATGTTTAGAACCTTTCTGTTCCATGGGATCCAAGAGAGGTTTCTCTGCAAGACCTATTAGCCATCTAAGCGCATGTGGGAGAAGCTTCTTTGGTGAACCTTCCGGTTCTGATAGAAAAAGAGCAATAAATGCAGCGGGAATTCCTGCACTTCTTCTTAACACATCGTCCACTGTTTGTCCTCTCGCCACAGTTCTTTCCATAAGTTGCTCCATCCAGGATTCTGTCAACTTACAAAGTCTACGAAAGAAAAGACAAACACAATCTGTCAGTTAATTGAAGAATAAGATACAAGGACACACGGGAAGCTTAAAATCATACCTTGGATCATTAGAACATAGTAAACGGTGGCACAAAGCTGTAAATCCAGCTCTTGTCTTATCTATCGCACCATTGTGCTTCATTTTCAAAAGAACTTCCAAGAAGTGGTCTCCAATCTTTTCAAGTTGATTCAGGTCAAGCAGTAACTCAGAATTTCCTATCACTGAATCACTGGGGACTGCAGAAGCTGTATTACCATTTTCTAACGGTCTAAGGCTACTGGTAGGTAATGGAATCTTTCTTATGATGGTTCCCAAAAGAAGACTCACCTGAAGAAAGAAAATAGTTTATTATTAGGATGTTACTCAAAAAACTTGTAAAATGCAGTATTCTCCATTTTAGGATGAATAGCTCTGCTAGCGAAAAAAGTATTAAGAAAAATGAAAACAGAAAAAAGTGATGCCAAAGTAAGGACAATGATCAGAATGATGAATTAATACCTCCTTCATAGCGAGCCAGCAACCAACCATAACTACTTGTTCTGATTGTATTGTTTCATGCACATGTTTTGGATAAGTACTCTTGTGTTCCTCTGAGAGAACAGCGGCAGCATCATCTTGTACATTTGACAAAAAACTATCATCTTCTATTATGTCATCCATATCCTCAGGCAAACACAAAGCATCTGCAGAAACCACCCAAAGTGCTAATGTAGTTATTCGAGTTACCAGTTTAAGAAGCTTTTCCAGTTCCTTTCTCATCTCTGATATACTTAGCACTGCGTTAGAGTTCCAGTCCAGTTCCTCAAAAGTATAACGCAAAGCTAGTAATACCCCATGAACAAAACTGTTCTTACATGCTTCAGAGAGATCACGCTCTCCCTCCATCACAGAATCATCAAGCCAGTGAATAAGTGATTTGATATACTCAATCACAGGATACTTGACTTTGGAGTTCTGATAAAGACCATTTCTGCTTTCACACTCTCTTGGACCACAAAAAACACTAGTTGAAACCTTGACTATCCATCCAAGGTCCAATACGTACTTTCTAAAGATGAGCCTTAGAGTCAAAGCACCTGCATCACTCTCTCTAACCCGTGGACTGCAGACTAGATGTTTGGCCCAAGGAATAATGTTTTGGACCATGTCTTCACTTGAAATGCCAGTAAATGGAGTTGGATAATGAAGCAAAATACGGAAAGAATTTTCCCTAAGCCTGTCCCAACTATCAACAATCGATCCAACCAACAATAACGTCGAATTATGTGAAGTGACTATATCACAATATGGGTATAAATGACCTTGATGAGAAGCGGGATCCTTAGAAGCCACTACAGGCCAGACATCGATCATGATCTGTATAAGCTCTGTAGCCATTATTTTTCTCCTGTATGGGGCAGAAGGGTAGCAAGATAAAAACAAAAAGGAACTCAACCACCTCATAAACTTGGACAAACTCTCTGCTCGTAGAACTGCATTATCGTCGCTTTTAAGTGGTTGCCAGCTACCTTGCTTATACTGCTTTTCCAGAGACGTACGGACCCGGGAAAAAAATTTCCTGAACAAACTGGTCCACTTCATTTGAAAACCTGTAGAAGATGACCTCATGTTCAAGGGAACAGCCTCCTTCATGAGATAAAGCTCCAAGGGGGATGGAAGTCTAGCAGTCTTGGGGTTTAAAAAGAGTGTCTCTGCAGCATCCACACGAACAGACTCATCAACATGGGTTAAGGCCATTTTCAGCCACTCAATGGGCACTTTCAACTCAACACCCTTAATTTGAACAATTGCAAATGTATCAGTACTTCTTTTTTGTTCAATATCCCCTTCAAGGAATGCAAGTGTGCGACAAACTTTCAGCAATGATACTAAAACAACCACCTTCTGTTCGACGGTCAGTTCCATACTCATGTTACTCAACTCAGTATAGTTTAGCTTGGTCTCTTCCTCACTAGGCCCAATAGATATATACGCAAGCAAAAGAAATATACTGTCTACGTCCAGTTCTAGCAAAACTTGTACGGCATAAGTATTTAGATTGGACCTCAGTTTCGACATGCCAGAAGCAAGCCCGTAAAGGAAAGGAGGCAAACAATGTTCTCGATAACGTGCATAACCCTGGTCAACACCTTCGCTCCCCCAGCTTTCATCACGCAACATTTCAAGGAAACATTTTAAAAATGATGTTACAGCATAACAGACATCATCATCAACATATGCATTTGCCATCTCGAACAATAGGTTAGGGCTCATATCCATCAAAGTCTTAGCACCTAACCGTCTTGTCAGTGATGCTAATGGAACGTACCGTCCCTTACAGCGTGATCCTAAACGAAGAAGATAGTTGACAATTTTAAGCAAAGATCCCCTTATTCCCACTTTATCATCTGTCTGGTGAACTGTGGTTTGAATGTCTAGTAAGAGGTCAAACATGAGATGGACTTGTTTGACTGTCTGGCTCAAAGGGTCCTCCAAGTTGTTCCATATAGTTCTGAGTATTCGAGCTGTCATGCTGTCCGGCATAGGATCATAATCTTCTGATAAATCAGTTAACATAGATGTCTTGATTTGTTGCAAGCAAATCTGCATCACAGTTAGCGCGTGAAAATTTAAATGGCTGTCAATGGGGTTCTCGCATAAATCACAAAGTTCAAGCAAAATTCCATCATACAGAATAGTTTTGTGATCACAATCACTGTTACTCAACCGACCAAAAGATGAAACAAGTATACCCCTAGAAACTGTAGTAAGAATGCCTCGGATCAAGCAGAGTCTACTCAAAGATGAAAAACTGCAAATCTCAGAACAAATGTCCCCAGCAAATGGAATT
This sequence comes from Capsella rubella, assembly GCF_000375325.1. Lineage (NCBI taxonomy): Eukaryota > Viridiplantae > Streptophyta > Magnoliopsida > Brassicales > Brassicaceae > Capsella > Capsella rubella. The sequence goes on from NW_006238919.1 coordinate 10,614,051, forward strand.
TTGCTAACAATATCAGTCAATGTAACGACACTACTCCAGCAAAATATACCTTGCGCTATAAACAATCCAAGCTCTTCGTCTTTAAGACAGACCTGTAGAGCAGCGCAGAAACTCACACCAGCAGCCACATAACAGTCCCTAGAAAACGCTGACGACTTCAAAATGCTTAGTTGAACAGCCAAAACACTCTCCATAAAATTTGCATCCTCCCCAATTAAACCCTTAAACTTCAAAGGAAACCGCTGAAACAAGTAATACGAGCAAGACAAAGCCTCTTGGCATTGCTCCATAACAGTGGGAGGAGGCCTATCACAAGCTTCACTGTCTAAGATTATACCATTCAACCCTGAAACGATATCATGACCCACCAAAAGCGCGCAATCTTCAATTATATCAACCAAATATCCCAACTTTGGCATACCCATCACTGACAAAGCAACTCTAGACACACAGAATCGATTCCCACCATCTTCCAAACCGCCATATTCATCACAAAGCTCCTTAAAACATGAACTAATCACTGAATGAAACTTACTAGTCTTAGCCAAGGCTGAAACAAGGGTCTTATGTAGAGGCAAAGAATTCTCCATGAACAGAATCTCCAAGTAAAACCGAATAGCTTCCCGTACAGAAACTGCCTCTCTCTCGCCTCCTTCATTCTCATGGTTCTTGGCGAGTACCTCTCCGAATGAAGCAACAATCTTCTTGGCGTGATTAACTTGCGCGTAGATTGAATTCAACGAAACCAATTCTTCAATGTTGGAGTAAAACTTGGGGCAAGACTGAAACAAACTAGATTGGCTCAAAGAAGCAGCGAACGAGCTTGGGAACAAGACAGCACTGTAAGTGTAACGATGACGATGCTGCAGAGCTCGCCACTTTGCAGACATGTTTCAGTGAGCTAAGGAAAAACAGATAAAACGATAAAAATAAAAATTTTGTTTTTCCAACTAAAAGTAGAAATCAGAAAACATGGTATAACGAAGTAGAGATCATACCGGAAAAGCGGCTAAGCGTACGAGAAAGCTTATCAGGAGCCCGGAGCAGTATCAGGTGACTGACCTAAGACGCGGCGGAGGCGACCACCTTCAAATCTTTCAACTGAAAATAAATGGGCCTCACTTAAGTGTTAATGGGCTTAATTATTCAATTGATAAAATATTTTACTGCTGAAGTAGTTAATTTGTTGTGGTAACAATATTTTCATATTCGAATTCATCACGTCTAGTTTACAACTCGATTTAGCTGTGATCACCGGCTTCCGACAAAATGAGTTCTCGAAGCCAAGTTTTCAGTTGACTGAGGTGTATGATTTAGTGTTGATACCATTTGCAATTGCAAAGCTCCGGAACACATTTCACTAGTCATATATCTCCACAAAAATTTGGTTTTCACTTTTCAGGACGAGGAAACAGAGGATATAATCGGGATGCCAATTCAAAGATGACTATGCTGTCTTACAGCACGCTCATCATAAATATTTACAGGTCTTGTTTTATAACTGAAGTAAAGTTTGTTCTCCAGGCTTTTGTTCGTAAACCTAACGTTTAAACCGATTTTATTGTGAGGAGTACTCTCTATCGCTTATGTGTTCCTTTTAAAGTTCTCTCAATATAAGCTTGCATGGTTTAAAAAACAAAAGAGTTTAAAAAAAAAAACAAGTAGATCACCCCAGGAGGTAATTCTTAAAATTCGAAGAGGGTTTGAATCATATTTGAAATGTAAGAGATCATAGTATCATACAATGATATGTTTGAAGAATCAAAACTGTAATTCGAAGATGATTCAGATAGATCAGGGAAGACGACGATATTAAACCTTGATGGCATACTTTCTAATTGGAAAGTACATTTCTTTCTTCTTCTCTCGTTCTGTCTTCAGTGACGCCTATAAAATCCAGAAAATAAGTCATTAAGTACGGACCAAAACAAAAATGAATGATAGAGAGAATCCATGGCTTCAAATACCTGGTGCTTAGTTAGTCTCCTTCTGATGGCTCTAGTCTTCTTGGGACGGAGATCCAAGGGTAACAACTTCTTGTTCTTGTATGCTTCTCTAAGTGCAGACTTTTGTTTCTGTGAGGCCACAGTCAACACTTGCGCAATGGACTTCCTCACCACTTTGCTGCAAAATCCCCCCCCCCCCAAAAAAATGACACCATTCAGATCCTTAATAACTTGAGAAATGATGGCTAAAATAATCTAAACCAACAAGGTTCTTGCTTGATCAGAGATTCAACAGACTAAATAATTATCTTTCTTTACCCATTCGAGGGAACTGTCTGATACGACAGGCAAAATACAAGGTATCTTGCAGAGAGACCGGATAACTACAAATACAACACACTGACACAAGCCGAAGACTAACCTAAACATTGATTGTTCTAAATACCATGTTCAGCGTCTGAGTACACAATCAACAAAGAAAACTTGTTTAAGATGTTAAAGATTCTGGATACACTAAACATAAAACCAAACACAAACAGATGCCTAACTACTAAAATCCGCAATTCCATAAGTTATGTGCTATATGCATACACATCGATCACATGAATGTACCAAATGCCTAATCTTGTAAACATTGATTGGCACCATAAGCAATTCAATAGAAATGCAACTAACAATTATAAATCTACAATCTACTTTCCCCACTAAGCTAGATCATACACATAAACAGGCTAATGAATCCAAGTTCAAGAAACTTAAAATGTTCAAGTCAATCCTCAGTATCCAAAAATGCAACACGATCAAAGAAATCTACAAAATGCAACAATGGGTGGGAGAAGAGAACAGTTATTACATCTTAGAGAGCTTGTTAGGAGCACCACCAGTGACCTTAGCGACACGGAGAAGAGCAAGCTCCGCCTTCAGATCTTTCAATTGAGTAGAAAGATCCGTTTTTGATTTCTCCCTCAACTCATGAACCTTGATTCTCGCTGTTCACAACCCATTTCACATAACCCATTAAGAAAATTATCACAGGAGACAAACAGAAGAAACACGAAATGATCTACGAGTCTTACCCATGGCGTCTTCGAGCTCTCTCACTCACAGTCCCTTGTGTGGTGCAATAGAGTGAGTGACCAGAAGAAACCCTAAATTGGAGAAGGAAGAAGATTGTTAATGGGCCTGAATAACATAAATGGGCCGTAAGTTTAGTACAGAGAATGGTAATTTCATCATTTCGGACGTCCAATATGCTATTATTTAATAAGTTAATTGACACTATCTACAAACGCATTAAGCGGCTTCTCGTTAAAATCTCAAATCTGATTTGGGTCAATTAAAGAAATCTCTTATCTCTCTCGTATCGTGCGTCTCTTCGTCTATATATATTGAAAACAAAATCCAGTTTTCTTCTTTCTTAAAAGTTAAAAACAAAAACAGAACTAACCACCATGTACAAAGAGGTATGTCTTAAGCTCTCTTCTCTATTCAATTATGAATTTTTCATGCACAACCAACAGACCTAAGAATCTTCATATATGTGAATCGTGATGTTTCTTTTGTTAGGATTATGTATTGAACTCACGAGGGATACAACTTTTCACGTGTTCATGGAAACCAGAGGAGCAGCAAGAACCAAAGGCTTTAATCTTTCTCTGTCATGGCTACGCCATGGAATCAAGCATCACCATGAACAGTTCCGTCTCTTTAAAAATTATGATGATTCATCGTCAATGTACACATATTCATAGCACAACTAATATTTATCATCAATGTTAAATTCAATCATATTTATCAGGCACTGCAATGAGGTTGGCCAAGGCAGGATTCGCCGTCTACGGTATGGACTATGAAGGGCATGGTAAATCCGGGGGATTAAATGGTTACGTCAGAAAGTTTGATGATCTTGTTCTTGACGTCTCTTCTCATTACTCTTCAATTTGCGGTAATCATTCATTACAATACCCAAAAAAAAAAAAAAATTGTTTTACTTTTGCATATGCCACTATTTTTGAATCTTTTCTTCTTCTAAAAATACCATAAAAGATAAGTTTGGCATAGTATTCCTTCCGTAAAATTGAACAATGTTATAGACCTAACCATTTGGGAAAAATGTTATATCTAAAGTATTTTGGAAATGGTGAATGTGAAGAGAGGGAAGAGAGTAAGGGGAAGATGAGGTTTCTAATGGGAGAATCAATGGGAGGAGCAGTCGTGTTACTGCTAGCGAGAAAGAAGCCTGGTTTTTGGGACGGTGCTGTTTTGGTCGCCCCCATGTGTAAGGTATGTAACTATTGTATGATCCGATTCCGAGATCACGTACGTATTAATCTTCATTTTTTAAGTTAGCCCTTAGTTAGTATATTATATCCTTACTATCAAAGTGTTGACTTTTAAACTTTAAGATATATATATTGAGTTGTTCTTTTTCATATATAATAGAATGTCTATTTCAATATTTTAGTTAGATACAAATCTCTTGATTTTGTTATTCTTTTTGCATACAGTTGGCAGAAGACATAAAGCCACATCCTATGGTGATCTCATTTCTCACAAAGCTAACTCGGTTTATTCCAACTTGGAAGATAGTTCCTAACAACGATATTATTGATGTGGCTTTTAAAGAATCCCACATTCGAAAACAGGTAGCATATATATCTTAATTTCTACTAGATATAGCTTTATACGTTTTCGTTACTTTTAGAAAATGAAATTTTATTCTAAAGGTAAGGGAAAACGAGTATTGCTACAAGGGCCGACCTCGCTTGAAAACCGCTCACCAACTCTTAATGGTTAGCTTGGATCTTGAAAAGAATCTTCATCAGGTTTCTCATCTTTTTTACCGATCTCCTTTGATATCTCGAAGATTTTATTTTATTTTGTGACCAAAACTGTGGATAATTAGACATTAATAAACAGGTATCAATGCCGTTTATTGTCCTTCACGGTGAAGATGATAAAGTTACGGACAAAAATGTAAGCAAGCTACTATACGAGGTGGCTTCGAGTTCGGACAAGACTTTCAAGTTATACCCGAACATGTGGCATGGGCTTTTATACGGGGAACCTCCTGAGAATTTGGAGATTGTGTTTGCTGATATCATAAGCTGGTTAAACGAGAGAGCTTCTGTCCCAAACCAAAGGTCGGAGGCTGAGTTAAAGCATATGAATGATGGCTTTTCTATGCATAAATAATAAAGTGTTGTACAACGTTGAGTTAGTATGAGAATGTTGTTACTTATGTACACTAACTAGTGCAAACCATGATAGACTTTTTAAAACCGTTCTCTGTTATAAAATCATTCAAATTAATGAAATAAAAGTCTTCAATTTGAAAACCATTTTGGACCCCAAAAAACAAGGTTGTGCAATTTATTATTCATATATGTGATGTTTCTGTATTTATTTATTTTCTCTTAATGCTAATCTGTATGATCCATTTATATAATCATTTGCACAGTGCATTGGATGTTAACAAATTAGAGACGACTAATATGGTGAGTGCCGTTAAGGTTCATAAAAAAATGTCATAAATTTTCAAATCATGGCTTGAATAGTATATTTGAGTTCTAAAGTCATATTACAACCTGATTGAACCTAAGTATTATGATTCAAAGCCTCCATTTTTTATAAGAAGTAACAATACATATACAAAGACTCAAATTCATGTTTGAAGATTTAACTTCTCAAGACCAGTAATTAAGAAAAGATCGCTTCTCTAATACTCAAAGTGATTCCCCATATCTATGTGTGAGTGTGATCCAATACAAATTCCTATTTAAGAATAATATCTCATAATTATTTAAGTTTGACTTGGATAGAAACACATGGAATCTTTTAATGAAACTCCTCAGTTCAAATTCTAGATCCCAAAATATATATTGTGGATAGTTAAAGTTCATAAAGAGTTTCTAAATCAGTTATGACCTCATACTAACTTTTAGGGAAGCTTTGGCAAACCTCTAAATTTGCTTGAGGCATTTTCTGAAATCTTTTAAAAGTTGTGATACTTTTGGAAAACTAAACATGAAATATAATATTTATGTGACTTACCATTTTATGTTTGCGTTTGGTGTTGTTAGTATATGTATGCGTTTACCAACTTCAAACTGCATCTGGTTTTTAATTAAAACAGTATAAAACAATCGATAACTTGCTTTCTTCTATTTAAGCTCACCACCGAACCATTACAACGTTCTTCAAGTATGATGAAATGGAAATGTCAAAACAGTTTGTAGCTTCACATAACACTGAAGACGTACGTACTAGTGAAAGAAATCTATAAGTGAGAGAAATTAGAAGAAGGAAAAGTAACCAACCTTCTTGTTAGTATATATTTAATTAGGCATAATTATTATGAAGTTACAACTTCACTAAATGACGTTATGGAAAAAAACAAGAAAAAAAGTCATCCCGTTATTAGTGCTTCACTTTTGATGTTATGAAATTGCTAAATTTAGGCCACCCCTAAAATTTTAGTGATAGGTCTCGCAAGCGACGAAAAAGGACAATTCTATTGTCTGATTCAACCCTTTTCAAACATTCCTTCTTCCACAAGACACAACAAACCTAAGCCATATATTCTGTGTTATGTTTTAGTCGCTACTCTCACATTACATTTTCTAGGATCAAACATGGTTAGTTTTGTTCTTATAATTCTCTGGCTTTATTAAATTATATATATGAGACTTTGACTTTCGTAATTTATGTATAGGCTCATATTGATGGACAAGTCGGATATAGCGAGGTAAATTTCCATTACTCAGGTTGCAAGATTCATGTGTTTTCATTATCCATGAAAATGATCACAAGTCGATGATTAGTTAAATGATTCAGGAATTCATCGAGAATTCACGGGGAATGCAACTCTTAACATGCAAGTGGTTTCCAGTGAATCAAGAACCAAGAGCTCTCATCTTCTTTTGCCATGGCTATGCAATTGATTGCAGCACCACCTTTAAAGGTATCTGTGTTACATCATCCATTTGAAGAAGGAGGTAAAGAGAGGTGAATTAATATGAATGATTCTTTGCATGCAGATATTGCACCTAGCTTTGTAAAAGAAGGTTTTGCTGTGTATGGAATTGAATATGAAGGACATGGAAGATCAGGCGGCCTCTCTGTCTACATTGATAACTTCGATCTTCTCATCGATGATGTCTCTTCACATTTCTCCAAAATATCTGGTCCATCTCTTCTTTCTTGACCTCATTAGACATTAACCTTGTTGAATTTATCATAATGTTAGACATAAACCTAGCTAGCTAGACTGTTTTCAAAATCAATTTTCTCCGTTTACATTTCTTACATGAGAAAAAAATATAAAACATGTACAGTTTACTTTTGCAAACAAAAATATTAACCTAAATAAGTTGATGTTTTCAGTTTAAAAAGATACACTAAACGTAAATGCGAACACAAATTATATGGAGTTTTTTTTTTCTTTCTAATTAAAATCAAATTATATAGAGTTTTATCGCAAAACTTAAGAAAATAATTGAGATCCTGATTTTCTATAAATTCAAAAAGAATTCAAAACAAATTACAGTAAAACCTCTATAAATTAATAATGTTGGGACCATGAAAATCTATTAATTTATAAAGGTATTAATTTATCGATAAATTAATAATTATTAATTTATAGAGAGATTTTCCTAATTTGAAAGTTTTTTTCAAAAAAATATTTAAAAATGAGATTTAATCATGATAATTAGTATTTTATATAATCAATTACAAAGAAAATAATAATTATTATGTCTTGAAAAAGAATGCTAACAATTTTTGATATAGTAAAATATTAGAAATAAAGTCTAACAAAAACTAATGTGTCTATATATACATATATTTTGAAAATTTTACCTACTTATTAATTTATAATATTATTGGGACCATATATTTACAAAGGATTTTCAAAAAAATTATTATCTTATTAATTTATCGAAATATGTCTAAAATTACACTGGTCCCAACTTGGGACCGGAGAAATTTATTAATTTATAGAGATTATTAATTTATCGAGTATTAATTTATAGAGGTTTTACTGTATTTGTAAAGCATTGTCTCCTACAAATTCACTAGTTATCCGCGATACTAAACATAGTGACTTGGATTTTGTTTGTGGTGCGAGGCAGAGATGGGAGATAACACAAAGAAGAAGAAGTTTTTGATGGGAGAATCGATGGGAGGAGCCGTAGTTCTTCTCTTGCACCGCAAGAAACCCGAGTTTTGGGATGGAGGTATCCTTATTGCTCCCATGTGTAAGGTGAACACCTATATTCACAAACATCATTTCATTTCATCTATATGTATAATTACTAATTTGATGAGAGAGTCAGATTGCTGAGGAGATGAAACCATCAAGAATGGTTATATCTATGATTAATATGGTCACAAATCTGATCCCATCATGGAAATCGATAGTTCCAGGACCCGACATCATCAATAACGCTTTTAAACTGCCTGAAAAGAGACAAGAGGTACTACTTTTTTATACTCTGTCTTCTTTATATACATTATCCACATAATACGGTTTTGTCTCTTGGTAACCAATAAAATTGTGGACGTAAATCCTAGTCGTTATATATCCACACTAATAACCCTTTAAACACACAGATAATAGCGAATCCAAATTGCTACAGTGGCAGACCTCGTATGAAGACAATGAGCGAGCTTTATAGAGTCAGTCTCGATCTAGAGAATCGGTTGAACGAGGTAATACAACATCCTTTATATATGGCTTTTTCCAAACACTAATCTATATTTTTGTGTACGTAACTAAAATCTACATAGTAATGTAAAATAGTAATTTGGGGTATATATATAAATGTGCATGTGTGAGATAGGTGACAATGCCGTTCATAGTCTTGCATGGAGAAGATGACAAAGTGACGGATAAAGGAGTGAGCAAACTGCTCTATGAGGTAGCTTCCTCTAATGACAAGACCCTGAAGTTGTATCCAGATATGTGGCATAGCCTTCTTTTCGGGGAGCCTCCAGAGAATGCTGAGATTGTCTTCAATGACATCATCCAATGGATGCAGACAAGAATCACTACTCTTAATGTCAAGGCTAATAATAATGAAGCAAAACCTCAAATCTGATTAACTCACACTCGGTCCTAGTGCGCAACTTCATTTTTTAAGGCTTGAATAAATTAAGAATATAATTAGTGATTTTTATCAAACATGATTTTGTAATAGTCTGTTTAAAACCATGTTATACTAGTACAGTTTAACTAACATTAAGAATCCAAAGTACTTCATGTAAAATGATTGCTTTTAAATTTTTAACAACCCTGATTTCTTTTTAGTAAATACTACTAGATTTTAACCCGCGGTACACCGCGGGACGATATTTCTAAAATGTATTTTTTATTAAATTTTTTGGTATATAAGAGTGTACAACTATATTTGATTGTTAATTCTATGATTTAACCCGTATAATTTATTCTTTATATAATCGTAATTTGATCAAATTAATTAAATAAGTATAATATTTAAAATAATGAAATGATATTGACATAATATTCGTTTAATATTCGTTTACATAGTATAATTTCATATTAAAATATTTTATGATTTATACTAAAGTAGACCACCCGTAAAAATATCTATAATCATAATTATGTAAATTGTAACTCGTTCCATCACATAATCCGTGTTACACAATTATCAATAATACTTTAGTACATCCATTTTTATATCGTTTGAGTAATATACATCCGTTTCTAAAAATTCAAATTGCAACATATTCAAAAAAACAATTATATTTTTATTATATATTTGTTTATGTAATAATATAAATTTAAAAACAAATAAGATCATATAAAAATGTTGGAGAAATATTTGATTTATTAGGGAGAGATTTTAGGAAATTTATTAAATGTAATAAATATTGATTTCTAGTTTTGCAATTTTATTATGATTTAATTATAAAATTTATCTTAAACTTTTTATATTTAATCAAATGGCAAGGGATTAATTATGAAAATATCACAAAATTAAAGGGTAAAACACAAAATGTACTTCAAAAATGTTAATATAGATATAGATGCGGGAAAACAAAAAAAAAGTAAATACTATATGGGCTTACACATTGGGCCGGTTTTGTTCCAGAATATAGGCCCATGATTGGATCTTCGTCGTTAGAACACCACACTCCGAGCTTCCAGCTATGGCGGTAATACTTAGGGTTTATTCATCGGTCTCTTTCATCATAATCTTTACAAATCCAAACTTGATAATGCTCTAAGACTTCACCTGAACTCGCAAGGCCAGTGAAAATACTAAGTGCAAGTCTAAACTCTAGCCGTTACTGGTGGTTGTAGGCTTGTTCGTTTGAGAGATGTATCTGTACAGTCTAACTCTGCAGCAGGCGACGGGAATCATCTGCGCGATCAACGGGAACTTCTCCGGTGGGAAGACACAGGAGATTGCGGTAGCTCGTGGCAAGATTCTGGACCTTCTCCGTCCGGACGAGAACGGTAAGATCCAAACGATACACTCTGTGGAAGTATTTGGTGCAATTAGATCCTTAGCTCAGTTTAGGTTGACTGGTGCGCACAAGGATTATATAGTGGTTGGCTCAGATTCGGGTAGGATAGTTATACTCGAGTACAACAAGGAGAAGAATGTGTTCGATAAAGTTCATCAGGAGACTTTTGGCAAGTCGGGCTGCAGAAGAATTGTGCCAGGCCAGTACTTGGCTGTCGATCCCAAAGGGAGAGCTGTTATGATTGGAGCTTGTGAGAAGCAGAAATTGGTTTACGTTTTGAACAGAGATACTACTGCTAGGTTAACCATTTCTTCTCCCTTGGAAGCTCACAAGTCTCATACCATTTGCTATTCTGTCTGCGGTGTCGACTGTGGCTTCGATAACCCCATTTTTGCAGCCATTGAGCTTGATTACTCCGAGGCAGATCAGGATCCCACTGGCCAAGCCGCAAGTGAGGCTCAGAAGCATCTGACTTTCTATGAGCTCGATTTGGGGCTCAACCATGTCTCTAGAAAGTGGTCAGAACCAGTTGACAATGGTGCTAATATGCTTGTTACTGTTCCTGGAGGAGCTGATGGCCCAAGTGGAGTTTTGGTTTGCGCTGAGAATTTTGTTATTTACAAGAATCAGGGTCATCCAGACGTGAGATCCGTGATTCCTAGACGAGCTGATTTGCCTGCTGAACGAGGAGTTTTGGTAGTTTCTGCCGCCGTGCACAAGCAAAAGACAATGTTCTTCTTTTTAATTCAGACCGAGTATGGCGACATTTTCAAGGTTACTCTGGATCACAATGGCGATAATGTCTCCGAATTGAAGATCAAGTATTTTGATACAATTCCAGTTGCTGCATCCATTTGCGTTTTGAAGCTGGGATTTCTTTTCTCTGCCTCAGAATTTGGAAACCATGGTCTGTATCAGTTTCAGGCCATAGGAGAGGAACCTGACGTAGAGTCTTCATCCTCTAATCTGATGGAGACTGAAGAAGGTTTTCAGCCTGTCTTTTTTCAACCTAGAAAACTTAAGAACCTTGTTAGGATTGACCAAGTCGAGAGTCTGATGCCACTCATGGACATGAAAGTCCTAAACCTTTTTGAGGAAGAAACCCCTCAGATCTTTTCACTTTGTGGGCGCGGTCCGCGCTCCTCTCTAAGGATACTGAGACCTGGATTGGCCATCACTGAGATGGCTGTCTCTCAGCTTCCAGGTCAGCCAAGTGCTGTGTGGACAGTGAAGAAGAATGTGAGCGATGAGTTTGATGCATATATCGTTGTCTCTTTTACCAATGCCACTCTTGTTCTTTCGATTGGTGAAACAGTTGAAGAAGTTAACGACAGTGGGTTTCTTGATACTACCCCATCCCTGGCTGTCTCTCTGATCGGCGATGATGCTCTCATGCAAGTCCATCCCAATGGTATCCGCCACATAAGGGAAGATGGACGTATTAACGAATGGAGAACTCCTGGCAAGAGGTCAATTGTTAAAGTTGGGTATAATCGGCTTCAAGTGGTCATTGCATTGAGTGGGGGAGAGCTTATATACTTTGAGGCAGATATGTCGGGTCAGCTGATGGAGGTGGATAAACATGAAATGTCTGGTGATGTGGCTTGCCTGGACATAGCGCCTGTTCCTGAAGGAAGACAAAGATCTCGCTTTCTTGCCGTGGGATCCTATGATAATACTGTGCGCATTCTGTCTCTGGATCCTGACGACTGTCTGCAGATTCTCAGCGTGCAAAGTGTCTCTTCAGCTCCGGAGTCTCTGCTATTCCTCGAAGTTCAGGCATCGATTGGTGGAGAGGATGGTGCTGATCACCCGGCAAATCTCTTCCTTAATTCTGGTCTGCAGAATGGTGTTCTTTTCAGAACGGTGGTGGATATGGT
>NW_006238919.1:10626541-10627445 GCF_000375325.1 Capsella rubella
GAATTTGCTGCCCCCTTTTCATCTGATCAGTGCGCCGAAGGTGTAGTCTCTGTCGCCGGAGATGCTCTGAGAATATTTATGATCGACCGTCTTGGTGAAACGTTCAACGAAACAGTGGTCCCTCTGAGGTACACGCCTAGAAAGTTTGTTGTCCAACCCAAGCGGAAGTTGTTGGTTATTATCGAGAGTGACCAGGGAGCATTCACCGCAGAAGAGCGTGAAGCTGCAAGGAAGGAGTGCTTCGAGGCTGGTGGAATGGGAGAAAATGGTAATGCAGATCAGATGGAGAATGGTGCGGATGATGAAGATAAGGAAGACCCGCTTTCTGATGAGCAGTATGGTTATCCAAAAGCAGTGTCTGAAAAGTGGGTTTCTTGCATCAGAGTTCTTGATCCTAAGACAGCTACGACAACTTGCCTCCTGGAACTTCAGGACAACGAAGCTGCATACAGTGTCTGTACGGTGAATTTCCATGATAAAGAGTATGGTACTTTGTTGGCTGTTGGTACGGTCAAAGGGATGCAGTTCTGGCCCAAAAAAAATCTAGTGGCTGGGTTCATACATATTTATAGGTTTGTGGAGGATGGGAAATCTCTTGAGCTTCTCCATAAGACGCAAGTAGAAGGTGTTCCTCTTGCTCTGTGCCAGTTCCAAGGAAGACTGCTGGCAGGGATTGGACCTGTCCTCAGATTGTATGATTTGGGGAAAAAGAGACTGCTTAGGAAATGTGAAAACAAGCTCTTTCCAAACACCATTATCTCTATCCAAACTTACCGAGACCGTATATACGTTGGTGACATCCAGGAGGTTAGTGCTAGATCCTATTTTCACATTTTACTTATTATTCTGCGCTTCTTATTGGTAAGTATCTCATGGTTCGTTATAACTTTTTTTTTTTTTTTTG
>NW_006238919.1:10627545-10632779 GCF_000375325.1 Capsella rubella
AGTACAGGCGCGATGAGAATCAGCTATACATATTTGCGGATGACTGCGTCCCGAGGTGGCTGACAGCATCGCACCATGTGGATTTTGATACCATGGCAGGTGCTGATAAGTTTGGGAATGTGTATTTTGTGCGGTTGCCTCAGGATGTGTCGGAGGAGATAGAAGAAGACCCGACAGGCGGGAAGATCAAGTGGGAGCAAGGAAAGCTGAATGGAGCACCGAACAAAGTGGATGAGATAGTACAGTTCCACGTTGGGGACGTTGTGACGTGCATGCAGAAAGCTTCGATGATCCCAGGTGGATCGGAATCCTTAATGTATGGAACAGTGATGGGTAGCATAGGGGCATTACATGCTTTCACATCCCGTGATGATGTCGATTTCTTCTCTCATCTGGAGATGCACATGAGGCAGGAGTACCCTCCTCTCTGCGGGAGAGACCACATGGCTTACAGATCTGCATATTTTCCCGTCAAGGTATAAACCAAAACAAAATGAAAATGCATTGCCCTTTCTCACATATTAAAGTCTTCATTTTGAATTTGACACTTTTTGCATCTTCTCTGTTAAACAGGATGTGATAGATGGAGATCTGTGTGAGCAGTTCCCGACGCTTCCAATGGACTTGCAGAGGAAAATAGCAGACGAGTTGGATAGAACACCGGCGGAGATTCTGAAGAAGCTAGAAGACGCTAGGAATAAGATCATTTAAAAAACACAAAAGAGAGTCATTGTTTTGGTTGAAGAGGACAAAGTAGAGTAGAGAAACAGAGGTGGTAATAGTTTTTTGTAAAGCTCTATCTTCAATGGTTTGTAAAACAAAACCTCTTGTGAGAACTCATGAGTGTAAAACCTCATTTTGGTTTTGATGTATGTTTCTTATTTTTAGGTAAACAATGCATTCTAATTTTTACTTTCGTTGTTTTACTTTTATTCATGATTATTGTTAATTTGTCATCTCAGACTTGCTACAATATAATTAAAAAAAAAAAACAAAAAGAAATCCGAAATGCTATTTGCTGCACTTTGATCCTTGTAGTTGGGAAAAACTCACTAAAATTGAATGTTATTACCATTGCTGTGGTTATATATATATATATATTAAAATGTTCCATGGCGAAAATAAAATATATATCAAAATGTTCTATTTTCTTCAAACTATGTTGTAGAGAAAACTTTAACTTTTAACTTTGTTTATTTTGTCTTAAAACAAATTTGGGATCTTCTCTTGATATCTCTTATGTTTATCTTTTGCCCATGTTGGTCTTGTATCCTGACTCATAACAATGGGATCCGCAAAATCAAATTATACCAATATTTCCTCACCATCACAGAATTAAAATCAAACATTGGATACAGTTTTCCCACGTGGCGGAATTACACATATACTTATCTTGTAGTAAACAATAGATGATTAGTTTAGTATAGCTAATCTATCTAGTTACTAATAAGCTCCATTATCATCCACATTATCTAAAACATAAGAAAATACAAATTTTCTCACATGGCGGAAGTACACATATATTTATCTTGTAATAACCATTAGATGACTAGTTTATTAAAGCTAATCTATCTAGTTAGTGATAAGCTCAATTATCCTCGATATTATCTAAAACATAAAAGAATACAAATTTTCAACTTCAAGTTACACTAGGGATGGCTTCATATAATAGTTTTCCAGATGAACTTCTTGCCCATATCTTGTCCTTCCTTCCAACAAAACAAGCTCCTTCAACCTCAGTCATCGCCAAGAAGTGGAGGACTTTGTTTGCTTTCCGGCATAATCTTGATTTTGAAGGCTCTGACATTTTGAACCCTGTAGTGGATGAAGAGGATAATTATCGTGTGTGACTCATGTCTTTTCTTGATAGAACGTTGGCTATGCAAGGCGGTGACTCTATCAATAAATTCTCAGTTGAATGTGTATTTGAACTTGACAAAGATCATGTTGATGGCTGGATAAATAATGCCCTGGAACACGGCGTCTCTGAGCTGCATCTATGTTTAACATATGAGATGCATCTTTATTTGTCATCGAATTTGTTCATCAGCAAAACATTGGTGAAGCTTACATTGGGAGAAGAACTTAACATCCAATATCTTCCTTCTGAATGAATTTGAAGGAAGAAATTTGATGCTAAGTTATTCTCCCAATGTTAGCTTCACCAATGTTTTGCTGATGAACAATGAAAGCGCATCTTATTAGTTAAGCGTAGATTCAGCTCAGATGCACCGCGTTCCAAGGCATTATTTATTCAGTCGTCATCATGACCTTGTCAGGTTCAAATACACATTCAAGTGGGAGAATTCATTGATAGGGACACCACCTTTGCAAAGCCAAATGCTCTATCAAAAAAAGACATGAACCACGCATTATCCTCTTCAACCACTACAAGATCCAAAATGTCGGAGTTGTCAAACTCAAGTGAATGCTAGAAATCATACGAAGTCCTATACCTCTTGGCGATGACAGAGGTTGAAGCAGCTTGTTTTGTTGTAAGGAAGGACAAGCAATGGGCAATAAGTTCATCTGGAAGACTATTTAACGAAGCTATCCGTAGTGGTACCTGTAACATGAATTTGAGACCAATCACTAATTTACTTATTCGAGCAACCAACAATATACTAGAAGTATGTAAATTAAGGATATTTCACTTTAAAGAGAATGGAACATTCCCATAAAACTTAGAATTAGCACAAACTGTAAGATGGCGAGATGCTACCCACTGAAAATTAGATACATACTCCATATTGAAAAAATTTACAATAGAGAGACATTTACGACACAGAAAACGAAGCTACAGGTCAAAGCTTTCAGGTTCAATTTAAACACTAAATCTCTACAGATTCAAGCTTTCTTTCCAAACGACATGAAAATCATTTACTCCAATTGAAAATAAACAGAAAAGATAGGAAAAGACTTACACCACCAGCAACTTTTTCTCAACTTCTCAGTTTTGAGATTTTTTTTTTTTACTTTTCTTATGTGGTCTTGAATGGTCTTTATGTTATTTATAATGGGAGGAGAATGGAGCTTATCACTAACTAGATAGATTAGCTTTATTAAATCAATCATCTATTGGTTAGTACAAGATAAAAATCTGTGTAATTCCACCACGTGGAAAATTTTGTATTTTCTTATGTTTTAGATAATAGGGAGGATAATGGAGCTTATATTGATTAGTTTTACTAAACTTATCATCTATTGGTTATTACAAGATAAATATCTGTATAATTCCGCCACATGTGAAAATTTGTATTATTTTATGTTTTAGATAATATCGAAGATAATTGAGCTTATCACTAACTAGATAGATTAGCTTTACTAAATCATCTATTGGTTAGTACAAGATAAAAATTTGTATAATTCCACCACGTGGAAAATTTTGTATTTTCTTATGTTTTAGATAATAGGGAGGATAATGGAACTTATATTGATTAGTTTTACTAAACTTATCATCTATTGGTTATTACAAGATAATTCCGCCACGTGTGAAAATTTGTATTCTTTTATGTTTTAGATAATATCGAGGATAATTGAGCTTATCACTAACTAGATAGATTAGCTTTAATAAACTAGTCATCTAATGGTTATTACAAGATAAATATATGTGTACTTCCGCCATGTGAGAAAATTTGTATTTTCTTATGTTTTAGATAATGTGGATGATAATGGAGCTTATCAGTAACTAGATAGATTAGCTATACTAAACTAATCATCTATTGTTTACTACAAGATAAGTATATGTGTAATTCCGCCACGTGGGAAAACTGTATCCAATGTTTGATTTTAATTCTGTGATGGTGAGGAAATATTGGTATAATTTGATTTTGCGGATCCCATTGTTATGAGTCAGGATACAAGACCAACATGGGCAAAAGATAAACATAAGAGATATCAAGAGAAGATCCCAAATTTGTTTTAAGACAAAATAAACAAAGTTAAAAGTTAAAGTTTTCTCTACAACATAGTTTGAAGAAAATAGAACATTTTGATATATATTTTATTTTCGCCATGGAACATTTTAATATATATATATATATATACACAACAATGATAATAACATTCAATTTTAGTGAGTTTTTCCCAACTACAAGGATCAAAGTGCAGCAAATAGCATTTCGGATTTCTTTTTGTTTTTTTTTTTTAATTATATTGTAGCAAGTCTGAGATGACAAATTAACAATAATCATGAATAAAAGTAAAACAACGAAAGTAAAAATTAGAATGCATTGTTTACCTAAAAATAAGAAACATACATCAAAACCAAAATGAGGTTTTACACTCATGAGTTCTCACAAGAGGTTTTGTTTTACAAACCATTGAAGATAGAGCTTTACAAAAAACTATTACCACCTCTGTTTCTCTACTCTACTTTGTCCTCTTCAACCAAAACAATGACTCTCTTTTGTGTTTTTTAAATGATCTTATTCCTAGCGTCTTCTAGCTTCTTCAGAATCTCCGCCGGTGTTCTATCCAACTCGTCTGCTATTTTCCTCTGCAAGTCCATTGGAAGCGTCGGGAACTGCTCACACAGATCTCCATCTATCACATCCTGTTTAACAGAGAAGATGCAAAAAGTGTCAAATTCAAAATGAAGACTTTAATATGTGAGAAAGGGCAATGCATTTTCATTTTGTTTTGGTTTATACCTTGACGGGAAAATATGCAGATCTGTAAGCCATGTGGTCTCTCCCGCAGAGAGGAGGGTACTCCTGCCTCATGTGCATCTCCAGATGAGAGAAGAAATCGACATCATCACGGGATGTGAAAGCATGTAATGCCCCTATGCTACCCATCACTGTTCCATACATTAAGGATTCCGATCCACCTGGGATCATCGAAGCTTTCTGCATGCACGTCACAACGTCCCCAACGTGGAACTGTACTATCTCATCCACTTTGTTCGGTGCTCCATTCAGCTTTCCTTGCTCCCACTTGATCTTCCCGCCTGTCGGGTCTTCTTCTATCTCCTCCGACACATCCTGAGGCAACCGCACAAAATACACATTCCCAAACTTATCAGCACCTGCCATGGTATCAAAATCCACATGGTGCGATGCTGTCAGCCACCTCGGGACGCAGTCATCCGCAAATATGTATAGCTGATTCTCATCGCGCCTGTACTTGCAGTAATGGAACGACTGCAAAAAAAAAAGTTATAACGAACCATGAGATACTTACCAATAAGAAGCGCAGAATAATAAGTAAAATGTGAAAATAGGATCTAGCAC
>NW_006238919.1:10632879-10634252 GCF_000375325.1 Capsella rubella
CCTGGATGTCACCAACGTATATACGGTCTCGGTAAGTTTGGATAGAGATAATGGTGTTTGGAAAGAGCTTGTTTTCACATTTCCTAAGCAGTCTCTTTTTCCCCAAATCATACAATCTGAGGACAGGTCCAATCCCTGCCAGCAGTCTTCCTTGGAACTGGCACAGAGCAAGAGGAACACCTTCTACTTGCGTCTTATGGAGAAGCTCAAGAGATTTCCCATCCTCCACAAACCTATAAATATGTATGAACCCAGCCACTAGATTTTTTTTGGGCCAGAACTGCATCCCTTTGACCGTACCAACAGCCAACAAAGTACCATACTCTTTATCATGGAAATTCACCGTACAGACACTGTATGCAGCTTCGTTGTCCTGAAGTTCCAGGAGGCAAGTTGTCGTAGCTGTCTTAGGATCAAGAACTCTGATGCAAGAAACCCACTTTTCAGACACTGCTTTTGGATAACCATACTGCTCATCAGAAAGCGGGTCTTCCTTATCTTCATCATCCGCACCATTCTCCATCTGATCTGCATTACCATTTTCTCCCATTCCACCAGCCTCGAAGCACTCCTTCCTTGCAGCTTCACGCTCTTCTGCGGTGAATGCTCCCTGGTCACTCTCGATAATAACCAACAACTTCCGCTTGGGTTGGACAACAAACTTTCTAGGCGTGTACCTCAGAGGGACCACTGTTTCGTTGAACGTTTCACCAAGACGGTCGATCATAAATATTCTCAGAGCATCTCCGGCGACAGAGACTACACCTTCGGCGCACTGATCAGATGAAAAGGGGGCAGCAAATTCTAAAGTGTCGTAAGAAAGTGGCGTCAAGTGGAAGTGTCCTCGATGAATATAACCAAGCCAAGGCCGGCTAGACAAACACAGCATTGCAGACCGACCTCTCACAGAAATGGAGAATAACTTGGGAGGCTTCAGTCCCAAGAACCGGGAACGAGAATCCGAAAGCTGACCAGTCACCATATCCACCACCGTTCTGAAAAGAACACCATTCTGCAGACCAGAATTAAGGAAGAGATTTGCCGGGTGATCAGCACCATCCTCTCCACCAATCGATGCCTGAACTTCGAGGAATAGCAGAGACTCCGGAGCTGAAGAGACACTTTGCACGCTGAGAATCTGCAGACAGTCGTCAGGATCCAGAGACAGAATGCGCACAGTATTATCATAGGATCCCACGGCAAGAAAGCGAGATCTTTGTCTTCCTTCAGGAACAGGCGCTATGTCCAGGCAAGCCACATCACCAGACATTTCATGTTTATCCACCTCCATCAGCTGACCCGACATATCTGCCTCAAAGTATATAAGCTCTCCCCCACTCAATGCAATGAGACAAGCACGCCGTGAAAAGAGG
>NW_006238919.1:10634971-10723723 GCF_000375325.1 Capsella rubella
GGAATTGTATCAAAAATACTTGATCTTCAATTCGGAGACATTATCGCCATTGTGATCCAGAGTAACCTTGAAAATGTCGCCATACTCGGTCTGAATTAAAAAGAAGAACATTGTCTTTTGCTTGTGCACGGCGGCAGAAACTACCAAAACTCCTCGTTCAGCAGGCAAATCAGCTCGTCTAGGAATCACGGATCTCACGTCTGGATGACCCTGATTCTTGTAAATAACAAAATTCTCAGCGCAAACCAAAACTCCACTTGGGCCATCAGCTCCTCCAGGAACAGTAACAAGCATATTAGCACCATTGTCAACTGGTTCTGACCACTTTCTAGAGACATGGTTGAGCCCCAAATCGAGCTCATAGAAAGTCAGATGCTTCTGAGCCTCACTTGCGGCTTGGCCAGTGGGATCCTGATCTGCCTCGGAGTAATCAAGCTCAATGGCTGCAAAAATGGGGTTATCGAAGCCACAGTCGACACCGCAGACAGAATAGCAAATGGTATGAGACTTGTGAGCTTCCAAGGGAGAAGAAATGGTTAACCTAGCAGTAGTATCTCTGTTCAAAACGTAAACCAATTTCTGCTTCTCACAAGCTCCAATCATAACAGCTCTCCCTTTGGGATCGACAGCCAAGTACTGGCCTGGCACAATTCTTCTGCAGCCCGACTTGCCAAAAGTCTCCTGATGAACTTTATCGAACACATTCTTCTCCTTGTTGTACTCGAGTATAACTATCCTACCCGAATCTGAGCCAACCACTATATAATCCTTGTGCGCACCAGTCAACCTAAACTGAGCTAAGGATCTAATTGCACCAAATACTTCCACAGAGTGTATCGTTTGGATCTTACCGTTCTCGTCCGGACGGAGAAGGTCCAGAATCTTGCCACGAGCTACCGCAATCTCCTGTGTCTTCCCACCGGAGAAGTTCCCGTTGATCGCGCAGATGATTCCCGTCGCCTGCTGCAGAGTTAGACTGTACAGATACATCTCTCAAACGAGTAAGCTTACACAGCTAGGGTCTAGCAGAAGCGAGGAAACTGTTACGACTTCAGGATGGTTTTGCTTCCGAGGTCAGGTGAACTCCTAGACCATGTGCAACTTTGGATTTGGGACGATTATGATGAATATATAAACCCTAGAGCTCAGCTAATTATGAATTCACCGCCATAGCTCCAATCTAAGCTCTCGACGAGGGGAGTGGTGGTTCCTGCTCGACGGAGGATTCAATCATGGGCCTTAATTCTAGATGTAATTTGACAATATTGGCCCAACTGTTTTACCACTAAGTCCAATATTCAAAAGTGTTTGACCAAAATTCGCCCAATTTGAAAAAAGTCATGTCGTAACAAAAAGATAATAATAATTCCATAGGCATGGTTTATTAACTTTAGAGCATCTCCAAAGTGAACTCTTTTTATAGGGTTTTAAAAAAAATTATTTATAAATTTTGATTAATTGAAAGTTTAGAATTTCAGAATTTTTTTTATTAAGAACCCTTAATTTTATCCTCCTCCAATGGTGGATCTCAGTATTATTATTTATTATCAACTCATTTGAAACAAAAACTCAAAAAGAAAATAACAGTGGCCAACTCTAATCATTATCATTCATGTGTGTGGCAATAAAAAGAACCAGAATGCTTAATTAAAAACTCATCCTTAACTAAATACACATTTTTTATTTATTTTTGAGCAAATAAAATTATGAACTCATGTATGAGCCCCCTTTAGAGATGGTCTTAAGTTTAGCTCCACAACATAATTTTAGAATAAACAACAGTGTCTCGTACAAACGAGTGCATTCATAATATTTAAGTATACGAAGATATGAATCGTTAAGATCTCTTCCAAATCGTTTTTTATTTTTTGGTACGACCTATTCTAATTTGTAACGAAGAAATAGAAAGAAACAAAATAGGTCAAAGAAATCAACAACAAGAGGAGTAAGTAGGAAACTAAAGTTAATTAAAAAACCTAGAGGTTTAGTTAAATCCATTACTCAACTAGAGTATAAGAACGCAACGACAACAAGAACAACAACTCCACTCCAATCATCTCATCACCCTCCAAGCTTCCTATATAAACAAACCCATTAGGCCTCAGAAAATAAACACAGAATCTAAAACCAAAGCAAAAGAAACAAGAATGGCCAAAGCTCTTAGCCTAACAGTCTTTATCTTCCTCTTATTGATAGCTTCCACTGTCCAATCCGCTCGACTTCTCGATGAGTTTCAAACTGAGGCACAACCAGTCCCCCCGGTACCGGAAGAGGAAGATGACAGTTCACCAGCCGTAACAGCAACTCCAACAACAACAACAACAACACAACCTCCAATACCAATTCCTCTGCCAGGACCTGTCACAGGAGGACATGAGCCAATCCTCGAGTTCTTTATGCATGACGTGCTAGGCGGGTCACACCCATCAGCACGTGTGGTAACGGGAATAGTAGCACAAACAGAGGTGAATGGAATACCGTTTTCTAAATCCAGCAACAACGTTTTCCCAGTAGACAACGCAGTGCCGCTTGTGAACGCAAACAGCATCAACAATTTAATCAACCCAAACACAGCTCCACTCCTCACAGGACTTAGTGGCTCTCAAGCCAACACCGTCATCCAAAATAGCAACGCTAACTCCCAAGGAGCACTTAGCTCTAGCAATCTTCCCTTCGTAACCACTGGTCAGCTCCCTCCCGTAGCTGCCCTCCAACAGCTCATGTTTGGCACTATCACTGTGGTCGACGATGAGCTCACCGAGGGCCATGAGCTAGGCTCTGCAGTCATTGGCAGAGCCCAAGGGTTTTACCTGGCTACCTCTTTGGACGGAACTAGTCAGACCCTTTCCTTAACTGTGTTGCTCAGTGAAGAGCATGGTCACCATGACACGCTTGATGATGCCATCAGCTTCTTTGGTGTTCACCGCACTGCTTCTCACGCCTCGCATATAGCTGTTGTGGGCGGGACTGGGAGATTCGAGCATGCTAAAGGATACGCTGTCGTGGAGACTCTACACAACCAGGAAGACCAACATGTCACTGATGGTCATGATACCATTCTCCATTTCAGCGTTTATCTTACATACTACAAAGCTTGAAGAGTAATATGGCAAATCTCTACAAATTTTATGTTCTTGTTTACTAGTTTCAAGTGTGGGTTTTTATTGTGTTGTGCATCTTTTAATGTATAAAAAATGTTAAATGGGAATATTTTAAATTTGTCTTTATATGCAAAACTCTGGATTTGTTTTGGCAAATACTTTTGTGCATTTCTTAGAATAGTTGTATTGTATATTTGTATGTATGTCTCTAATGAACACACGAAAGGAATTGTGGAAACACTGTATTATCGTCCGACTTAAATCTAAAAAATAATTAAGAGCTCATATTAAAGGAACAATTTAATATTTAAGAGTTTTGACAGTCTTTAACAAATCCATGCACATAGTCTTGAGAACTCATTGTTAATGAATTTTGGAGCATAGTTTCTTGAAGTTTGAGCTTTAATAAAATGTCGAAAAACAAAGTCCTTTTGTTTCAGTTGGTATTGGTAATGTTCAAATCTTTTAATGATAATTACTTTCCAAAGCCCTTTCAAGGTGACCAAGACTATCAATATACAGTATAGTTTATTTGAATATAAATATATACAAACATGATACATTCAATTAAAACGCCACACAATATTGTATGAGAGCTTCCGTTTTTTTATTTTATATAATTATTTTACAAAAGCAAATATTATGTGGACCACGTACGTATATAACGTACAAAAAGGAGTGTCATCACTCCATTTTTTTTTTTTTGCTGTCTTACTTGTTGGACCGATGCAAAGCAAGGAAAAGACGATTTAATTTACACATAAACATGCATGCGTCAGGGATAAATCGTTTTCATGAGATTCATATATATATATAAACTATAAGGATTTTTTTGAAATCTAACGATTTAACATCGCGATCAGTCGTCGGATTCTTTAGATGAATCCGAGATAATCTTCTGGATCATCTGGTTTGTCTCTTCCTCCGACATTTGTTCTTGTTTGCTCTGCCTCTCTTCATACTCCTTGAAGAACTCCTTGTTCTCTTTCTCCAGCTCCTTCCACACTGTTATATTTTTTGTTACCAATTCATTATGATAGCACCAAGGAAAACGTACAGATCTAAATTTCAATATTTACAGAAACTTTTATACGATTATATATGTTACAAGGACGATCTACTCTTTTTTCTTTGTTATTATTTCTTTTGTTTATAAATTTTAGCCTCCCTGTATTCAAGGCACTAGTGCACAGAGTCGTTAGACTATGCATGGTCACTTATATGACTAGAGAAATCCAAAGATAGATCAAAAAGGCATATGTGCAGTACCCTATCTATGTCGCAAGATCAACTTATTTTAACTAAGGATTGTATAATAACACGATGATATGTCCATGGTTTATACTTATTATAATGACCCGGTTAGGGAGTACATATGTATGCGTATATGTGTGTGTGTGTGTGTGTATACCGATTCTAGGAAGATAGAAAAGTACTTAAAAAGGAGGAGAGAGAGAGAGAGGAACCAGTAGAGGTGATGACAGGAGTGATGTTTGCATGCTTAGAGAGAGCTTCCACACACTCTTCTTTGCTCATATGGAAGATCAAACATTTCTCTATCATGTGCTGCACCTATACATACATACACACATCCAAAAAAAGATACGTTATAGAGAAGAAATATATATATAATAATTCTTGGAAACAACGGAGTCGCTAGTACTACAAGAGGTTCTTGAATCATCTCCTCATCTAAAATTACCATGTGAATGTAAGAAGCAGAAGAAGAATCAGCCATTGTTAATGGAAACCCTAGAGTTAGCACTACCCAAACTCAAAAGAGCCTTCTCTAAAAGCCACTTGTGGAGATAAAGACAGCCATATATAGAAGAAGATCACGCAAAAAGATGAAGAAGGAGACAAACGAGTGAATAGTTGAAAGATGATGTGCATGCATGGGGCCAGAAGCCCCACGTGGGAGATTGATCATAATTGGCTGAGAAAGGATTAGAGGAGATTTGTAAAACCACTCTTTCTCTCTTCTCCCTTCGTTTTTTTTCTCATTTCTATCCCACGCATCGTCCACGTGATCCCTGGCCCCCTCTCTCTCTACATTTTCTGCAAAAGAACACTTAGTCGTGTTTTAATTTCCATAATCTTCTAGAAATCTACACCTTTTTGGTGTTAGTTGTTAAAGTTATATAATAAAATTAAATGAACTTTGTAGAGCTTGGATTTGCTCTAAAGCAATGATATTACATGAAAATTAGAAGAGTAGTACGAAAAAATGCGGAATTTTAAATGACTTGAGCAATTGTAATTAACCGAACGAGTTCTTCTATAAACATATATATCGTCAAACTATATTGTTTTAAGTTTTAAACGCTTTTGTTAAAGATTCCATCAAGAACAGAGAAAAAAAATAACTGTTGTAAGATATCCAATGTAGCTGCGGTGACTACGTACCGTTCGATGATAATAGGTCCGTAGAGGCTTAGGCTCGGAAGGCCGGAACGTCTACTCTTAAATTGAGGCAATAGAGTAATGAACTTGTTTAGGAATAGACTGTGTTAGTTGCAACTATTATGAGATATTCCAATTTCCATACATTAGTAAACTTCTGTGTCGAAGTTTAATTTGCTCATAAAAGAACCAACGTAATTTTACACATAACAATCACAACAGTTTTTTTTTTTTTTTTTTGCCAAATAGTAAATATCATTCACTGAAAGGGTAGGTGTTACAAAGAAGACCTAGAGGATGGTCCTCTGGATTTCCTAATGGACAATCATAACAGTTATGTATGATCCTCCTAATCAATTCCTAACCATATGTATCAACATTTTTTTACATGTTAAACTATAAGTGAAGAGGTATATATATTTGTTTTTTTTTTAAAGAAGTGAAGAGGTATATAAATGTCGCCATGTCGGTAAAAGAAACCAATAGAATAACCATGTACGAGTTAACGAAGCATAAAAGACAAAAGTTTGCTTCATCACATAAATGATAATATTGGTACAGATTAGCAGAAAACATCACATATATAAACATCAACATAAACATTACATCAGGCGTTATAGCTACACATATATAGCAAATCTGTCTAATGATTAATTTAAAGTAGCTCTTTCTTTTTCTTTAATTATTTTTTTTTTTTCATTTGGAATGTTGTTATTTATTAATGACACAAACCCCCGGGAAAAAAGCTAATAACACCAACCAAATATATTGCCGATCTCTCATTATTCAAAATGTATTCGAGTATAGTCGTATCACCATGTCATGAGTACTATACGTTACAATAGTGGAAGGGCAAATCAAAAAAGAAAAAAAAAAAAAGGAAAGTGATCATCAGTTTTTTTGGGTTGGGTAAGAAGGGGACGCGGGAGATTAAAGTTTTTGATTCTAAACCAATGGGAAGATGCCACGTCAGGCACAACAATCTACAATGAGATCAAATAATCGCAAATGGTAGAACAAACTGAGTGACGTGGCGCAAATGGACATGAGAGTCGAGAGAGAATCTACAAAGGTTACGTAAAGAACTGAGAGACAAACACATCGAGGAGGGTGTTTTGTCGAAATCAAAGGTTTCTGAAGCACAAGGATCCATCAAATTCAGACACATTGAATAAAACTCTATATTATTACATACATGCATATTTTATTCGCCTCTCCTCATCATGTGGACCTAGCTAGCTAGCTCTCTATTTTTGAGTCCTGAAACAGCAACTATTCCCTCGAATCAAATTCAAAACCCTATTCATGATCACTTTCTCTCTCTCTCTCATATTCCCTCTCCTCGTCATCAACAAGATTACAAACCAAGACGCCTACTCTCTCTCATCCACTTATTCGTATACCTATAGATACCTTCCCTTATCCAACCTCTTACAGATCATGCGCTACCATCTTTTCATTTGAGTCAATCCGTAGTTACCACTAACGATCGAGTGTATTTCATTTCTAACGTTTTTGAAAACGTTTCGTGTTTATCCAAACGTTTTTATGCTTCCAAAAATTATAACGGTGTCAAAATCAGGCCAGTACTAGAGTTATATATTGTTTCTTCTGAATCCAAATATTTTTACCTAGAATAGAAGTTTAGAGTCTAGGTTGGTCCCAAACTCTCGGTAAACTTTGAAGCCGGTTCCAAAACTATAAGTCTCGTAGGTACCAAAAATATGATGAAAACAAAGAGTAAAAAAGTAATGAACAAACAAAATGTTTTCACCCACATGATGAAGAAACTGGATAGCTCAACCGGTGTATCATACTATCATCTAGCCATATTCTAAAGGAGAGAGTCCGGTCCAAGTTCGAACATCAACGATGGAAAATAAATAAATATTTCGGATTTCACTTTATATATACACACACACGATTTTACCTCTAAATTAAATTAAGGGCATTCATGCACTAAAATATGAACCATGTTAATTATTATGTTAATAACTTCTTTCCGTGATTATGCTTGGATTCATTTATATTTATTTTTGCATCTATATATCAGCTCTTAGAAACTGGCGTAAAATATTGTTAAATCTGGTTATTCTCTTGCAACTAAACTATATATTCATAGTTTACGAAAGAGAGCCATCAAGAATATATGATTGATTACACATTTTGGTCCAAAATGACAAGCCATCAAGAATAATTGATTCCTCTCTACCCATTTTGAATATCTATCGTTCGATTCTTCTCAAGAAAACGTACGTAAAAGTTTGGTGGGGTTTCTAATTGATTAAATGCTGTTTAAGTCATCAAGAAGAACTACGAAATATCACTGGAGGACGAGACAGCAGAAAGACGCGACAGTGCAATAAGAGACAAAGGTGGTGCAGTCTAGTAGACTCATATTATTATTATTTTCATTGTCTTGAGCTCTCAAATTTTCAAACCAAAAAGCTCTCAAGAAAAAGCAAACCCCAAATTTTGTCGCAGGGACAAGTGGAGATTCTATTGACCACACCCATCCACTTGATTTTGATTTTGATTTTTTGTTCCTTTTTCTCTATGAGCCAAATTGCTCAAATTATATTCTTTAAAGTCGAGGGGGGGGGGATTAAAGTGTACGATGTGATTGAATTCTGTTGTCCAATGAGATCTTGCCATGTCAGCATAACGGAATATGTTTGTTGTATTTTTTCCTTTGAGCCAAAAACAAGTGATCAGAGTGATGTCCTAAATGATATTATTATTGTAGAGGGCATCTAGCTAATAATATATAGCTATGTATTGAATTATGAAATTTTTAGATTTTTAAGGTGTCTTGTTTTGAATAGTTTTGTTTGTCTAATACTACTTGGTTGGCCCAATTATATAGATCACGATTGAGAAAAAGAAAGTTTCGGTTCGCATAATTTGTATTTGCATGATATTTTTATTTGGTTCGAGTAAGCAACGCTATATAAAACGCCCCCATCAAGCTTTGGTTAAAAAAAGTACCAAAATAAACAAAAATTTCACCATGTGTACTATACACAAACAAATGTTCAAGCTACGAAACAAAACCTACAACTTTATACGGGTCCACTCCATTATAGTGGATCCAAAATTTAGGTTATATAATTCGATATCTTTGTACAATTTAGGAAACCCTTATACTATTTTGAAAGATCTTGGTCTTCCTCAACTTAGGATTCCTCTGCACTATCAGAGCTATAGCAAGATAAAAACTGTTTTTTTTTTCCTATTGTACCTCAAGATTAGCAAGAGAGACACTCTGAAAAAAGTATAAATTTTCAACTAAAAACTACCTATGTATATCTTCTAATGTAATCGTTAACGTTGTGTAACAACACTCCATCTATCAAATTCATATTTCTGAAGAGTAAGAAATTTTAGTAAGTTCTAAAAGACAAATCTTGTTATTCGTTCATATTATGTGAAGTCAAGAATTAAGATAGACTTCCTCGATGCAAAATCCTTGCGTTCATGTTTTGTCTTACTAAAGGATATCAAACTTTTTTTGTTTTTTGATGGAAACTTGGCAAGTCACACTTTGTTCTATAACGATGAGATTATCATTCTACTCTTCAAATGTTTTTTCCCTGTGTTACATATTGTAACTTACAGTCAATAGTGGAATATGATGAAATATGGTGAATCCAATGTATCTTCCACATTTCCGTGCTTATAAGAATCGCATATATACACACAGTTGGTTAATATATGTAATTTTGTGCGACATTTGATCTCAAATAATCAAATAGATTTTAGAGTTGCCTAAAAATAATCAAAACTATATTACTATTTCTTAACTCGGTATAAAGTTTAGCATGTATTAATTAATAAATAAAACGTGTTATATATCATAGAGACATTCATCGTATGAATAAAACGTCGTCATCTACAGTATCTGTAAACGAAAAAAACATGTTTAATTTTTTGATTAGATTCTCTTCACACATTTTCAATTTTAACTTAGAGATCATCAAGTTAAACAAACCTTTGACTGCTAAATAATTTACTTTCCGTAGTCCTCTATTTTGATACCTCTCCTCTCCTATTCTCTATTCCCTATATTATTAGAACATGGGCTTTACGCAATAACTATAGGCCTACTAGAAAGCCCAATGAGTTGATTTGATTTTAGATTTAATACAAAAACAAAGGTACTCATTAGCTAATTACAGTAGTCATCCGCTAGTAAACTATAGAAGAAACAATAAAGAAAAAACAATATCAAATATTTGTATGGAGAAGATAACGTATTTAAAGATGAGGTTAAGATTTATCCAAAAGCTTCGATTTTGTTCACAGCCATGGTGGTTGTCACTCACATTTCCACTTCCTTCCACCAAATCTCTCCTTCCTTCTTCCATCTCCGTCTTCGCAACCAACCCTCCTCGTCCCCTCCTAAACGCGGCGGCGGGGGAGGAGGAGGTTACGGTGGTTTCGCTCTGTCAATTCGAGCTTACATAGAGAAACCGAACTCCTTCGCCAGCTTCGCCAATAAAGTCATCGGTTCGCTTCCTGTTATCGGACTCCTCGCTCGGATTCTCAGTGATGAAGGCGGCGTCGGAAGAGATCTCGTCGATTTCGCCGAGTTTAGGAAACGAGTTGGGAATAAATGTACTCCCGATGATTCGAGAGCTTTCTACGAGTTCCAACAGCGAAGAGGCAAAGTAAATTTCTGAGTTTTTTTCCGCATATCCTCTGTTTTAACATCAATCAAGCAAATGGTTTAGCAATTATGTTGATTAGTTTAGTTCGAGTTTCATTGATTAGTTGTTGGGGTTTTGGTAATGTGTGATCAGTTTTTTCTAAAAGTGGCTTGTTGTTGCTTTGTATGGTGTTAGGCAGGAGAACCTTTGTATGTGCTTCTGTGTTGTTGGGCTGCTGCAGTAGGTGCAGGGCTTTTAAAATCTGAAGAGATTCTTGAAGGTGTTACTAGAGTTAGTATTTCCAATGATCTCGAGTTTGAAGAACAGAACTTTATTGCTTTGATGACTGAAGCCAGACAGGTTTGTTCTCTTCTGATGTGTGCTTCTTACTACATGCTATTAATCTTCTGCTCGAACAAATTGGTTTTCTTCATTTAAGACCTGAATTTTGAGAGGAAACTTAGTTTGGAACTACAGTAATGAGTTTTAGAAGTCAAGATGTTGATACTATTGTAATATGCTATACAGAAAGGTTTATACTTTGTTGGGTTATAATGCAGAGAAGAGCAAAGCTAAACATAGATGCTCCGATAATACCCATGGAATTAAGAGTTGAAAAAGCTCTTGAAGGTATCTATGCTTGTTGCTTTCGTAGAGGACTTATAGAAGAGGAAGATGAGAAGCTTCTACAAGTGATGCTAATCTCGGTTTTCCCTTCGGTTGCCAAGTCTGAGATAGAGAGAATCATCAAAGAGAAAGCCACAAGGGTTGCGGAAGGAGGAGAAGAAGAGAACGTCATGGCCAAACGGTTGCCCAAAGAAGCTATTCAAATGCAGATGAAGGATCTTGAGTTCCTTCAACAACAAAACATAGATTCTTAACAATAGAGGTTGAGATGGCTAAACATGTTTTTTTTTTTTTCAGTCCGAAATTTTTATAAAATTGCAATAACTTTAAGTATATTAATGTTTTCATTATATGTCCATAAATCAAGTAAGCCATAGTCTCCAGGAAATTTGCTGATAATATTTTAACATTTTCCTCTTCTATGAAGCTCGGCAGGTAGAGTCATGAACAAATATCTGTATAGGTTTCGGAAGTGGTTGTATCCATGAATCATATCATATCATATGTTGTCATTTGATAGCTGTGAATCAGCTACGGTAAATTGGAAAACAGTCATAAAGTTTTCAAAAGGACAAGTCACATCGTAAGCGGGAGAAACGTATGAGTTTAAAGTGATATGCATAACGTTATATCATTGTCCACTTTCAAATGATCCTTTCTTTTGTCTTCAAAGGCAGTAAACACATGATTGAGGTTACGTTTCATCTTTGTTTCCGTTAAACTCAGTTTTTGCGTAACAAAAGATAAATTGTAAAGTTAAATTTATAGTCTAAAGGTAACGTAGTAGGTGGTGCGATGGTTTGGTGCTAAACTTTGAAGGGTTCATATTAATTTTAGAATAACTGTAATTTTTTTTTTTTGTCAACCTACAATAATTGTATCTGTGGATTAATTAAACACTCCTTAAGTAAGAGTTAAGATTGAAGACATATATCTTCCGAACTAACCGAAACATGATGCTAACAGCCAACTCAAGTGGGTTGTTCGTGTAATAAAATAAAAATTCAATCTTTCGTCGTCTCTTAAAATAATGTTCTATCTTCTTATGTAGGAGACAACAAATCCTCTATTGACCAACAAACTCTGTTCGAAAATGTCACTTCGTCTTCTTCTCCTATTGATATGCATCTCTTTATCTATCACTTCGTCTCTGTCATCTCCGTCACCGGCTGATTCTCCTCCTTATCTATGGCCGTTGCCGGCGGAGTTTTCGTTCGGAAACCAGACCCTCTCGGTGGATCCCGCCGTGGCTCTAATCGTAGCTGGAAATGGAAGCGGATCGCCGATTGTTAGAGCTGCGTTTGAGAGGTATATGGGGATAATCTTTAAGCATGCTTCTGGTAGAGCTTCTCTATTGTCGAGACTTAGATTTCTGAGAATGGTCGAGTATGATATCACTTCTTTGAAGATCGTTGTTCACTCTGGTTCTGAGGAGGTACAAAAAAAGACAAAAACTTAGACTCTTTTGATTGGAAATTTTAAATCTTTTAGGAGCTGGTAGTGGCAAAATAATTGAATTGGTTGATTTTGGTCAATTTCAGCTTCAATTGGGTGTGGATGAGAGTTATACATTAATGGTTTCGAAGAAGAATGAGCAATCAATTGTTGGAGCAGCCACGATCGAGGTTTTGCTGCGGCTATATAACTTCTTCTTATGAGGAATGTGTCTGTGATAAGCTTATGGGTTACTTTTTCTTTTGGTTTCAGGCTAATACTGTCTATGGTGCTCTTAGAGGATTGGAGGTGTGTAAGTCTGACGGCTTTTAACTTTTTCTTTTTCTCAAATGGATGTGTATAAATGCTCAGTTTGACTCTGGTGACACTAACTTACACATGTTTTTGTGGTATTAATTTCTGCAGAGATGTGTTTCTTAGTTTAAGACTGATTTTGTAGAGTAAATGTTTTTCCCGGTTTGAGGAATTTTGTTCATCTTACTCTCATTTAATTTTGCTTTAAACTGGTGCATTGATATTTTGGAGATGAGTTTCTCCATCTTGATCCTTGGGATTGAAACATGGTCTTATTCGTCTAGTGAATATTTCTCTTCATTTGTTCGCTTAAGAGCTTTATTTTGTTTGTATTCGCACAGCTTTGTCTTTCTCTTCATATTGACTTTCTATGTCTTGACTTGTGAACCTTGAACTGTTTGCTCGAAATTCCAACTTTAGTATTTGCTGAGTATCACTGATTCTTTGCTATTTTGTGTTCTTTTCTGAAAATGTTGCAGACATTTAGCCAATTGTGTGCCTTTGACTATTTAACCAAATCTGTGCAAATATATAAAGCACCCTGGTATATTCAAGACAGACCTAGATTCCAATACCGTGGCCTGCTAATAGGTAATAGTCCATATCTCTTTCTCTCCCTTGCTTTCATTCCATCACATATGTAAAGAGACTGCAATCATATGCTGCCACTTATTACTTATTCTGTTGCAGATACGTCAAGACATTATTTACCAATTGATGTTATTAAGCAAATAATTGAATCCATGTCCTTTGCTAAACTTGTAAGAAATCAAGCTTTTTGTTGTTCTTTCGGATCTACAAAGTTGTGTGAATTACCTTTTGGGTATATTTATCAGATATCTAATTTCTTCCCTTCTTTTTCCGGTGGACGGTTATGTGAGGTAGAATGTCCTGCATTGGCACATTGTAGACGAGCAATCATTTCCTCTTGAAATTCCTACATATCCTAATTTGTGGAAAGGAGCTTATTCCAGATGGGAACGTTATACAGTTGAGGATGCTTCTGAAATTGTCAGGTAATGGCTTGATGTTTTGTATGTTACAAAAAAAAGTAGCTTGTTTGAGTAAGTATCAACTGTTCTTTCTTCTTACTAATACTCTTTATATTATATTTTTCGTGGTATGTTTCATGGTTGGTGTGTGATTTCAACATGTGAAGGTTTGCCAAAATGAGAGGTACTTATTAACACACTCTGGAGCCTGACATGATTGTTATGGCATGAAACTCGTATTCTTTTTAAGTTGAAGAATGATTTCAAACGGATTCTATGTGATTACTGATTTCAACTTTGACAACATACTTCACATGGTTGAGATACTTTGTGCAGGCATTAATGTCATGGCTGAAGTAGATGTCCCTGGCCATGCGGAATCATGGTAAGAATAATTAGAACTTGATGAACTGTGTTATCATATTTGTCTCTCTTAATGTCACACTGTTGTTTAGTCACACAGGTCTTTTATGTTCCACCCGAGATTGCAGAGTAGCATAGGATTTTAAGTTTTTAAAAGTAACAAAAGAGTATGCGTATACTTTGTATTTCTACAGTCCTAATGTTCAAGAATGAGTTATGTTGTGTCGATTTAAGCTGTGTTTTTGCTTCAGGAATTTATAGCTTCTATTTGCTCTAATGACACAAATACCTTATTTGAACATATGGTTTGCTTTCACTGTAGGGGGACTGGATACCCTGATCTTTGGCCCTCTCTGACTTGCCGAGAGCCCCTTGACGTTACTAAAAACTTTACATTCGATGTGATTTCTGGCATTTTGGCAGGTCTACTCCAAGTAGTTACTTCATTTTTCCATGTATAGTACACATCTGAATCATTAGTACTCCTTTTTCTAGTTCTATGATCCAATTAGTATTGACATTGTAAAGAACAAGTTAATCTTCAAATTCTGCGAAAGTTATTAGGAAATCTTGATCCATCCAGCATCTTATGTACTGCATCTCAATTTGTGTATTATTATGTACTATGTACATTTATTCTGTATGTCCTGTTTAGGTTCTAATATTTTCTCTTGCGTTTCGGTTTGTAGCAGATATGAGAAAGATATTCCCATTTGAGCTTTTCCACTTGGGTGGTGATGAAGTTAATACGGGTTAGTTGTTTGACACCTGAAATCTCTGCTTCCATGTCATCTAGTTATGTGTTTTTGCTTCTTTTAAGAGCTTTGCTTCTCGGTTTCTTGTCTGGCAGGTTGCTGGAAAAACACAACTCATGTTAAAGAATGGTAAAGCCCTGAAGTCCCTCTCTTGTCTCGTTAATCATTATACGAGCTAATACTATTTAAGTTAGCTAACTGATATATTGCTTCTTTCTCACATTTCACTTTCTCCTTTTGCTTGATATGTTCATCATTCTCAACTGTAGGCTTCAGGGTCGCAACTTCACAACCAAGGATGCATATAAATACTTTGTACTCCGAGCACAACAGATAGCTATATCGAAAAATTGGACACCTGTCAACTGGTACAATCTTTGACAAAGATTCCATTATCTGTCAAGTTCTCTAGTTCTTCAAAAGCCTTTTCCTGCTGCAATTATTGATTCAAACTTTATTATATCAGTTCTAGCTTCAAAAAATTCTTTTATGTTTGGGTATGAAATCCAAAAGATTGACTTGAATTCTGTGCATATTGTGGAATGGTCCCAGGGAAGAAACCTTCAGTTCCTTTGGAAAAGATCTTGATCCCAGGACAGTGGTGCAAAATTGGTAAGATCATACGGTACCATAGTAAACAGAAGTCTTCGTCTCTTGTCGTAGTTTTGTATGATAGTACATCAAACTGCTCTCTTAATCTCGTTGCAGGCTAGTGTCTGACATATGTAAGAACGCGACAGCAAAAGGATTCAGATGCATTTTCAGTAACCAAGGATATTGGTACCTCGACCATCTAGATGTTCCGTGGGACGAGGTTTACAACACCGAACCTCTTCATGGAATCAACGATCATTCTCATCAAAAGCTTGTGATCGGAGGAGAAGTTTGCATGTGGGGTGAAACAGCTGATACATCCGTTGTCCTTCAGACTATTTGGCCGCGTGCTGCAGCAGCTGCTGGTAAACTCTACATGATCTTTAACCCGGTACATTTTTAATGGTCTCACCTCTGCTCTGAGTTTTCCTAAATCGTTATCGTTGGTGAAACAGAACGGATGTGGAGCACCAGAGAGGCTGTGTCAAAAGGGAACATAACGTTAACTGTATTGCCACGTCTACACTACTTCAGATGTCTGCTGAATAACCGCGGGGTTCCAGCGGCTCCAGTGGATAACTTTTACGCACGAAGACCGCCCTCGGGACCTGGCTCTTGCTATGCTCAGTGATCCAAAACATTACTTCTCATTGTACTATATATAACGTGTCTCGTCCGAAAACGGTTGTTGCATTTGCAATTCTTAACTGTGTCTGCTTCCCAATCACTCAAATCAAAGTTGGCTTTCCTTGTCTTTCTTTTTTCTTTTGTTCTGTCTTTGCAACAAGAATGAATCATGACAACATATGAAATTACGGTCCAAACTATCACGAGTAATTTTACTCTTCTACATGGTACTATATAAGTTAGTTAGAACTAATTAGCTTATGTTAGTTTTACTTACACTTGGATAAAATTTTATGATGGAACATTTTGTACATGAGTTGACTTAAATGAGATCAAACCAATTCAAGAACTCTCATTCTCTTTAGGCCTCTTTCTCGAGTTTGTAAGACAAGGTGATTGAGTTTGTTATGATATCATCAGATCTCTTCGATCATATGATATACACACACACGACGCCGACGCGTCGCTGCCATAAAAATTAAAACATTGACTTTGTAGACATTAGGAACAAAAAATTATAACGTTTCCTCAATACAGTAATATTTGTTTCTCGCGACCGGTCTTATATTATGGTATACATAATAATGTTTCTTTTTGAAAATTTGATATAAAGTATGCGTAAGGTTGAAATATAAACTAGCAACACAACATAGATCGATTAAACCTGTAATGGATTTTAATCTCATCATAAGAGGAAAGTGGTAAATATATAATTGTTTTGGTGTTTTAACTGTATATGCTTTCGTGTGTATCGTGTTCTAATATTAGAAAATGATTAATAAAATTCAAAACGATGTATATATAGTTTCATATGAAAACAAGACGTTTTATTTTACTATATCAACGTAAACTATAAGCTCAAATACTGAAATACGAACTCAGTCAAGTCCACATTTAGCTATGACGACGTTTTTGGTTAAATAATGATATAGTTTCAGCAAGCTATATATAGTTCCGGCTTTTTCTTAGTATTATATGCATATTCGTAGAGACATTCTATAGCATTGTGGAAAAACACAAAATTATATAAAGAGTATCTAATAGAGCATTGAAGACGACGTGTAGGTTACAATTATTGACCAAAGAAGAACATCATGTACAGCGACTGCGTCCTTAAAAATTCTCATGAAAATCCAACGTTTGGATATATATATTAATCACATTAAAAAAATTAGTATATGGTTTTGACTAGTTCCACTCTTATCTTTTTCTAACAAACAGTCTCACGAGTATTTTACTAATTCGATCGTTTTCCAAAAGCTCATTCAAAAGTCGTTGATGATATCGTAGGGTTGTGCCAGCTGGCGTGGTTCATTGATATGCATGTTTGTATATTTTTCAGTACGAGTGAATGCTTTAAATCTGGTGATGATGATGATAGGAATATGAGATTAAAAGAATATAGTAGAACATCAGAGATGCTATTAAGTACTGACCATGTTTTAGCAAAATAATCATGTCAATTCTATAAATGGTGTTTTTGTGTAATGTTATATAACCCAATAAAGTTTTGTGTGATAGAGGGGTTATTTATATCTCTCACATGTGTGTATTAATATACGCCAACAAAACATAATTCAAAAGATCAACATTTTCACTTTCATCAGTCTTTTGTTTTGTTTTCTTAGTTATATCATAAACAACAATATTACTTTTCTTTACTCGAGTAATTAAAGATTATGTGTTTGCTTCAAACAACAGATTATTCAAAGAGTCAAAGACATGCAGATGTAAACTTCAGAGTACGTAACTGGCGGTCTTTGTTGTTAACCTTTTTTCCTCCAATGAACGATATTATTGCAATTAATTTGATCACTAAAGAAAATGAGTAGTACATATATTCTTGGTCAATAACTTAAAAAAGTAACGTTAATTAAATTTGTTTGAGCGTACGTGAAGGTGAAGCCAGGGCAAGTAAAATTAACATGACTAAGAGAGGAAATTAGCTCATCACAGTTTCGTGTAGGTGTGTAAAACATTGAGACTGGAGAGAAACTACTAAAAGATCTAAGAGAAGAGAAACGTAGAAGATCATACAAAAATATCGTTTCATGTGTTTCTGTAGGTGTTTTGAGACACTTTACTTTTTTACTTTTTTTTTTTAGAGAGAGACTTGTTTAGTATATACATATATGGGTAAGTGTCGTAAATTTTGAGGATATTAATATTTTTCTCAATAAGTTTTTTTTTTTTTTTTTTGGTCAACAATGAGAAGTTGTCTTTATTATTTCAATGTTTTCTATTTTTAACATACATAATTTATTTGAAGTTAACCTAGCAATATTCTTTAAGAAAAACATAATTATAATTCACATGAAAAATTGTGAAACAACACTAATCATGTGATACATATTGCATGCCTAAAATGATTGAACATCTAACGTAATAATAGACTAATTAATAGGTAAATTTGATGCCTAAAATTAATATGTGATCATACATATATTAATATTTCCCAGTGAGCAATCTATTGGAAACAAAATAAAATTACTGCACACGACCAGGTCAACACAAGAACTTGCCATTGCTTTCAATACTATACTTTTCACTAAAACTTTTGACGTCTATATTTTTGTTTAATACTATTATTATAACTACAGTATGTTATTCACACAACGTACTAATATTGGTTGACGACGTTATGTGAACGATGCGATTTAAATATATCGGCATAAGTATAAACCAAATAGTATAGTGATAAATAAAAAACGATGGAGTCTACTATATTAGCTAACTTAAAACTGTTGGCTTTAAATCGAACACTTATGAGTTTTTGTTTTAAAATTTGTTCATATACCACAATTTAAACGTCAGAATAATGTAATAATGTAGATCGAATAAGCTGGTCAAATGTCACATACAACGAACCACATTTTGTTTTTGTCTCGTTGCACTCATGCATATCCCAAATAGCTTATCGTTTTAAAACATGATTGAAAACACAATCGATCCGCAGAGGTGTCAATATTAGTATATGTGGTTACTATTTAAATTTTAATGCTACGGATAGTAGTTATAAATAGAACAAAAAATAAAATGTTATAAGTTTATCAGTTTATACATATATATATATATATGTATATTTACGAGGAAAATCCTATTTTCTTTATCCAAGTGAAAAGACGTATAAAGAAATAATATTGCAAACAAGACAAAAATAGAGAATATTAAAACAACAATCATTACTGTCAATTATCACGGGGAAAAGTAATCAAGAAATGTCTAACAAATGAGTATCATTATCATCATGCTTCTAAGTTCTTTCAATTCATGAAGATTTTAGTCTTGCTCATATATTTTGTAAGTACCATAAAATGAATCTGTTCTACTATTTTCTTTCTTCTCGACATTATACCGACTTAACGATTAAAATTTTGAATCTAAAACTATTTTGTTAATTTTTAGAAGATTTATATCGGAATCAAATGACAATAAACTAAATAACTAGTTAAGTGCAAGAACAATATTTACCAAAAAAAAGTATCAGAAGAAAATACAAAAATAATTGATAGCATTTTTTTTGTATCTTATGACAATTAATTTGGTTCAAAAGAACAATTAATGCTTTGATTAGAATCAATTTATTACCATCAGTTTTATTTACAAGTAAGACTGAATAAAACACAGAAATAGCAATATATGTAAAGCAAATTTTTATTTGAATGTTAGAAAAAAAGTAATACATTGAGGTGTAGTTGACCAAAAAATAAATACAATGGGTATTATTACTAGTAATTACTTTTCATGTGAAGATTAAAACGTGAGAAAACTAATAAATTAATTATCTTTGACAAGCAATAAATGAAATGCTGACAAATTGGTTTCAAAGTTTCAACGCATTTCTGTAAGAATTCAAGTTCGTGGAGCTAATCAAGAGATTATTATCAATTTTTTTTTTTACTTTATTAAATTATAGTAGTAACATATAGTATACTATTACTATAACCTAAAAATCAAAAATAATCGGAAACGAATTTTTGATTTTTTTTTTATAATTAAAAAAAAAATTACTGTTTCGTACCACTTCCCATCTTTCCTTTTGTGTTCCTTGTTCATCTTCTTCCCCTTTGCTTTGCCCCAAATCTATTTCTCTCTCTCTCTCTCTAAAGAGAAAAAAAATAAAAGATCTAACTTTGACGGCTCTCTCAATCCTCTTCACTCTGTAAGTTCCAAATCTCTCTCCTTT
This sequence comes from Capsella rubella, assembly GCF_000375325.1. Taxonomy (NCBI): domain Eukaryota; kingdom Viridiplantae; phylum Streptophyta; class Magnoliopsida; order Brassicales; family Brassicaceae; genus Capsella; species Capsella rubella. The sequence continues at coordinate 10,655,018 of NW_006238919.1, forward strand.
ACTCTCATATCTATATCGTCCTGAGATAACTCAGGTGAATTGCTTTATCCCTTTTTGTTTTTTTTTGTTTTGGTCATCTTTTCAGATTCTTTCCGTTTTTTTAGGTTTCGATATTGTCCTTTCTCGAGTAGCTTCTGGTCTTATTGAATTTGGTTATTCTCTTACTTTTTCGGAATCGTATGGTCAGAGGTGTTTCTTATTATGCGTTTATCTATCTTCTTTTTGCAGTTTGGGTTTGTCGTGTTTGTGTGATCTGATACTTGGTGGTTCTTCTCGCCTCCTGCTTCATATTCCATGTTTTGATATGTTTTAGGGTTTAGAAGTCGGGGATAGACTGATGGATTCATGAGAGCTTCATGGTTATTGTTAGATCAGATGTGGATTTAATCCTTTACTGAAATAGTAATAAAGAGTTTATGGGAGAAGCAAAGATCCTTGGTTTACAGTAGATGTTGTGAGGAACAAGTTGCAGTTTTTTGGGGATAAAAGTGAAGTCTTTGCCTTTGTAATCTGAAATCAGATTGGATGGTGGGAAGAGAGGATGCCATGGGGAATGATGAGGCTCCTCCTGGTTCTAAGAAAATGTTTTGGCGGTCTGCCTCTTGGTCTGCTTCACGCACTGCATCACAAGTTTCTCAGGGTGAGGAGCAGAGTCTGAACATCCCCTGTGCTAATAGTTCTGGGCCGAGTCGAAGGTGCCCAGCTGCCCCTTTAACACCTCGGTCACATCACAACAGCAAAGCTAGAGCTTGTTTACCACCATTGCAGCCTCTTTCCATTTCTAGGAGGAGCTTAGATGAGTGGCCTAAGGCGGGATCAGATGATGTCGGTGAGTGGCCGCATCCACCAACACCTAGCGGGAACAAAACCGGGGAGAGATTAAAGCTCGATTTATCATCAACGCAGCAGCGGGTCTCAGATAAGAGCGCTGGTCTAGCTAAGAGGGAAAAGATTGCTTACTTTGATAAAGAATGTTCCAAGGTTGCTGATCATATATACGTGGGCGGAGATGCTGTGGCAAAAGATAAGAATATATTGAAAAACAATGGAATCACGCATATCCTTAACTGTGTTGGGTTTATCTGCCCAGAGTACTTCAAGTCTGATTTTTGTTACAGATCCCTATGGTTACAGGATAGTCCATCCGAGGATATAACTAGTATTCTCTACGATGTGTTTGACTACTTTGAAGATGTGAGGGAGCAAAGTGGAAGGATCTTCGTTCATTGTTGTCAAGGAGTTTCACGATCTACTTCGCTGGTAATAGCATATCTGATGTGGAGAGAAGGACAAAGCTTCGACGATGCATTTCAGTATGTAAAGTCTGCTAGAGGTATTGCTGATCCTAACATGGGCTTTGCTTGCCAATTGTTACAATGCCAAAAGAGGGTTCATGCGTTTCCGCTTAGCCCTACTTCCTTACTTAGGATGTACAGAATGTCTCCACACTCTCCTTATGATCCTTTGCATCTTGTTCCAAAACTGTTGAATGATCCATCCCCGTCTTCTCTGGATTCAAGAGGTGCATTTATCATTCACTTACCTTCTGCGATTTACATTTGGGTTGGTAGGCAGTGTGAAACCATCATGGAAAGAGATGCAAAAGCTGCTGTTTGTCAGATTGCTCGATATGAGAAAGTTGAAGCACCTATTATGGTGGTCAGAGAAGGCGATGAGCCTGCTTATTACTGGGACGCTTTTGCAAGCATTTTGCCTATGATTGGGGCTTCGGTGGTGAAAATTCAACCAGGTGACAGGAAGGTAGATGCCTATAATCTGGATTTTGAGATTTTCCAGAAAGCCATTGATGGAGGTTTTGTGCCAACTTTAGCATCATCCAACAACGAACATGAGACTCATCTTCCTGCTAGAGAAAACAGTTGGAGCTCATTGAAATGTAAGTTTGCATCAAGGTTTGAGAAGGGTTTTCGGTATGTCTCCAAAACGCCACTATCTAGGGTCTATTCTGATTCAATGATGATCGTGCATTCGTCAGCCTCACCTTCCTCAACTTCTTCATCATCCTCTGCTTCTCCTCCATTCCTTTCTCCTGATTCTGTATGCTCAGCAAATTCAAGCAATAACGTGAAGAGTTTCTCACAATCCACTGGGCGCTCGTCCTTGAGACCTTCTTCTGTTCCACCACCGTTGACATTGCCCAAATTTTCTAGCCTCTCTCTCCTCCCTCCCCAGATTTCTCCTAAAGAATCTTGTGGTGTCAATAATTTTCCACAGCCTTACATTGAACCGTCACCAAATAGAAAGGCTACACCCTCTCTTGCAGAGCGTAGAGGCAGTCTGAAAGGATCTCTGAAGTTGCCTAGTTTGGCTGATTCTAACAGAGGCACACCTGCTTTCACTTTACATCCAGATGATAGTAATGACATAGTCTTCAACTTGGAGGGTATTAGAAATGGCGACCTAAATACATCAAGTGGTTGCAAAGGGAGAAATGTAGATTCGGATTTGCCACAGAAGGAATCGAGATCCTTAATCAGTTGCAGTAGATCTGATATTCACAAATCGGGTGGTGATAACTTGGGCCAGCCTTTAGCATGTCGGTGGCCAAGTATGGAGATGATCACAGAACTGAGCAGAGGTTGCTTAGATTCAGAATCTGTTATAGCAATCCCGTTGCCAAGTGATGCTGTAGGAGAAACGGGTAGTAGGATTTTGTACATTTGGATAGGAAAGTCATTCTCTTATGATAACAACTGTTCTCTATTAGATAGCAACAAAGCAGCGGACTCTGGGGAGAATGTTGATTGGATACAGATAGGTGAATCCATTTTGTCTCAGATGGACTTGCCAGAAGAAACCCCTATAAAGGTAGTAGCCAAAACTTAAAATGCTCTGATACTTTTTACTAGTTTTGAAGTCTGCTTGGTCATTTTTGTCATTTCTTATCCAACTAAACTAAATTCGAAAATGGAAATTACAATCTCAGCACTTTCATTATTGAGGTCTGAGGATGGTTAGGTAGAATCGGTATGATTCCAACAGTTGTATATAGTGATTTATCCTTGTAGTGTTTGCATGGTTTGAACATGTTACGCTCCTTTTGCTGTGGGAAACTGATAACTTGCTTCTCTTTCTATTCACAGATAGTTAGGGAAACTGAGGATCAGACAGAGTTTCTTGCACTGCTGAGTGTGCTATAGCACCCGCCCGCAAGTTCTAGACATTTACTCTCTGTTTTTTTCTACTTTTCTTTTTTTCTTTCACAGATTCCTTCGACCTCAATACTTTTCCATTTCCAGACAGGGTATTCATTCAGCTTAGGTGAGAAATTTCTCTTAACGCAGTCCCATGTACTTTTTCCTTTTCAATTGCATCCCAATAAAACCCATTTTGATCATCACTTCTGTTACACATATATTTGTTATCTTATCATTGGTTTGAGTTGAGGATGGTTGGAACATAAAACTTATAAAAGCTTGAATGAAAGGTTTCTCATAATCCTTATTGTTCGTTTGTTTGACATTGCAGAGATCTCTCTCTGTGCTTATGGAAGTTGATGTTGGAGGGAGAAACAACTCTCTTGTACAGTGGGGAAAAAAAAACTGCTTCTATCACATTAAAATCCTCAAGGGCGATTGTTAGCATTATCAGATATAAAATTGTAAGGTAGGGCTTTATGAGGATTTTAGATAAATGGACATGTTACAATGTTTACTTATACACTCAGCACAGTAGATTTTTTTTTGTTAAACTTCCTTTTCGTTATTCAAGTAAAGTACACTCTGTAGGTTTTGAAGACTAATCAAGAATAATTTGTTCATTGCCGTCTTCTTAAATAACTTGATCAACTGTTTTCCTCGTCCAGTTTTGGTTCTTGCACAATGTTCTCCTCTTCTCTCTAAGATAGTATAACCAAACAATATGTCATTATTGTCATCTCTGTTTCTAGGCCTCAAATTATTACACTACTCTTCATGTAGATTTTGATCATTTCAGGGATTTATTTGGTACAATTAAGCAATTTTATAATGATTCATGCGACATGGTTTTCTACTCAAATTCCTAATCAAAAACTCAAATAATGATCTGTATTTGATGTCCCCATCTTGGGTTTTTAGTTGCAGTTTCTATTCGTTCAATGAATAACGCTCACAAAATCTTGGTAAGGGAACTGTAATCTGTATTTGTTCAATCAATTTATTAACCAAGTTTCTATTGGGCTCATAATCAGTTGTATGGAGGAAGCCCAATACTGTATCCAAGGCCCAAACAGAAATCGATCTAGGGTTTACTCTCGTATTTCATTTTCACTACCCATTTACAAATAAATAAAAACCTCCGAGCAACTTGAAGCTGCTGTTTAGGGTTTCTGTTTCGCCGCTCAGGTTTGTTCGTCTCTCTCGATCTCCCGTTCTTCCTTCCACTTCTTCTCAGCTACGATTGCTATCACTTTCTTTACTGATTTGCTTTTCTGGGTTTCCCAGGTTTCGTTTAAAGGATCCATCTTGAGTAATGGCTCCAGCTAAAGGTGCGACCTTTTTTTTTCCTTTTTTCATTTTATCTGATTTGTTTCCTGTTACTTTGATTGACTGTTTTGATTCCAAATCGTCTTCTAGTATGCTATTCACTACCGATTGATACTTTGTTTATCAATATCCAATACTGAGACTGAACAGCTTTCTGAAATGTATGATTCTTGCCTGGCGCTGTTAATATCGTATTTGGATCATGGCATCTTCTCTTACTAGTGCTTATGTTACTTTTCTCTGTTATAGATACATCTCTTGTTTGTTTATGATTTGCCAAGGATCAAATTTTTCTTCTATGAGTTGTTTTTTTTCCCTCTTATCCTAGAAACACGACGCTGATATTTATACTTTATTGAACATAAAGTTTTTGGATCATGAGTAATGTTAAAATGTATATCGTGAATATTCACTGTAATGGATTATTGATTTTTTTTCTTTTCACTTGAATGAGTCCTTTCCTTAAACTTGTCCTTGTAAACAAGAAATTCAGTTCTTCCAAACATTCTAAACTGGTTCAACGCTCCATTGTTTTTTGCAGTCGATGTTACCAAGAAAGCCGACCCCAAGGCAAAGGCCTTAAAAACTGCCAAAGCAGTGAAATCTGGCCAGATCATGAAGAAGCCTGCAAAGAAGATCAGGACAAAGGTGACTTTCCACAGGCCAAAGACATTGACCATTGGAAGGAATCCCAAGTACCCACGAATCAGTGCAACGCCAAGGAACAAATTGGACCATTACCAGATCCTCAAGTACCCTCTCACTACTGAATCTGCCATGAAGAAGATTGAAGACAACAACACCTTAGTTTTCATCGTTGACATCCGTGCTGACAAGAAGAAGATCAAAGATGCTGTCAAGAAGATGTATGACATTCAGACCAAGAAGGTCAACACCCTCATTAGGTAATCACTTGGAGAACCTTAAAACATGACTTTGAGTTTTCCTTCTACTTGAAGATAATGGTGTTAATAGTTCAAAACATGGATGATGAATGTTTATTGTTTTGTTACAGGCCCGATGGAACGAAGAAGGCGTATGTAAGGTTGACTCCTGATTATGATGCTTTGGATGTGGCGAACAAAATCGGGATCATCTAATTTCACCAACGACGCACTGTGATCTCACTTTCGGGGTTGAAAACAGACTTCTGGTTTTTCTCTTCCATAGTCTTCAGTTTTGCTAGAGGAGTCTAAAGATATTATCATCTCTTTTGTTATATGCTTTTTAGCTTTGAATTCAAAGATTATATGGTTTTGGTATTTATCGATGAGTCTTATCTTTCTTGTCTTTAGGTCTTGCACCAAGTTCTTTATGCGAGCCGGTTTAATTTGGTTATTGTTAAAATTGTACCTGCATATCGAACCAAGCAAAAATTCAATTGGCACGTTGGTCTCCAAGATTATTTTATTTATAAAGAAGACTTCATTTGTGGAGCTCAAACAACTAATCAGTTAACCAATTCGGTCTGCAAGAAACTCGTGGTCATAAAACGCTTGGCAGCCAGAAAAAGACAGAAAAATAATCATTGCATCTTGAAGAGTGTCGATCAAGACTTAAAGTTGCCACGTTGAATTGTCGATTTGGTGTAAATTAGGACCTTATATGGGAACGTGTTGGAGTTGGTTCTTCTGTCTCCTGAACCGCAGTATTTGGCATATGGGTGGGTTTGCAATAACATCTTATCCCATTTGTGGAACATATTGAATGATATACGAATTAAACACACTTCTTTGACACTCCTTTTATCTATCTATCTATTATTATTTTATATATATAAGCACTGTTATGGGAGTCTCTTTCTCCATCAAAGAGACGCAGAGAAACAAATTATGAGCAATCATCAAACTGTAGTAAGATACTTTTTCTCTCTCATATCCCATTTTTCTTTTTCTTTCTTTTCTTTAATCTTCAAAACTATCAGATAAGCATTTTGATTTGATTTTTGAGTAATCCATTTCATCATATGATTCCATGGAAATTGTCAATCATGTGTTTCAGTTTTTCTAATCTGAAATTTTTGTTTTTTTCTGTGTGTTTTGGATAGAAGCAGGTGTTGAAGCAATTGGAGCCATGGTGTGAACTTAAAGACAAAGTGGTTCTTGTTACAGGAGCTTCTTCTGGTATAGGAAGAGAGATATGTCTTGATCTGGCCAAAGCTGGATGTAACATTATTGCAGCAGCTCGTCGTGTCGATCGACTCAACTCTCTCTGCTCCGAAATCAACAGTTATAATAATGCAACTGGACTCCAAGCCGCAGCTCTTGAGCTTGACGTTTCATCAGATGCAGCTACCATTCAAAAAGCCGTCAAGGTAGCTTGGGAAATCTTTGGAAAGATTGATGTGTTGATCAATAACGCCGGAATCAGAGGTGAGGTCAAGTCGAGTTTGGATGTATCAGAGGATGAATGGGACAAAGTCTTCAGGACCAATTTAACCGGACCATGGTTAGTCTCCAAGTACGTGTGCATTTTGATGCGTGACGCTAAACGCGGTGGCTCCGTGATAAACATCTCATCGATCGCCGGGCTTCACCGCGGGTTGTTGCCCGGTGGACTCGCATATGCTTGTTCCAAAGGTGGAGTTGACACCATGTCGAGAATGATGGCACTTGAGTTAGGTGTTCACAAGATCAGAGTAAACTCGATCGCACCGGGGCTTTTCAAGTCAGAGATTACTGAAAGTCTTCTGCAGAAAAAGTGGATGAAGAACGTGACCGAGCGGACTGTCCCGTTAAAGGAGCAACAAACTGTGGATCCTGGGCTTACCTCTCTTGTTCGCTATCTCATTCATGACTCTTCTCAATATGTGTCCGGGAACACATACATTGTGGATTCCGGAAATACTTTGCCCGGTGTGCCCATTTTTTCATCTCTCTGAAATTTTGTGCAATAATAAGTGAAAACATTTATACATTCTCTACTAATTTTAAAACTTTACAAACATCATTCATGTTTTTACAAGAACAAACCAGCACAAAAATAAAGGAAAAGACAAAAACAAACAGCCTCCGAATTGATTAACCACCCTATTAAAAATCTTCGGATTCAATAAACAAAATCGATTTACCTTGGAGAAGGAAGCAATGACCATGACCTACTTCTGGTGCTTCGTCTCCAAAAAAGAATAAGCAGGTCGAACACAATGGAAACTCTACATCTACAGGCCCTATCAGCTATCAGCTACAGAACTAACCGTGGTTGTATAATCCCTTTTTAGCATTTAGTGTCCCTCCCGAGAATCATTGATCAGAGATGCCAAAATCATTTTTTATCATTGATAGAGAGCCTCAAACTTTATATAAGTCGATGCTGACGTAGACCTTTACCGAAATGTGGTTGCATCAAACGGACATACAATCCGTTCTTCGCTGCTAAAGAATCATGTGTACCTTCCTCTACTATCCTCCCTCCATTGAGAACCACAATGTTATCCACATGTCTCATCATTGCTGCTCTATGTGCTATCAGAATTGTAGTTTTGTTCCCCATTATCAATGTGTCAAGAGCCTCCTGCACAACCCGACTAGATTCAGATTCGATGGACGAGCTTGCTTCATCTATTAAGATGATGGGAGCATTCTTCAGCACTACCCGCGCTATTGCTATTCTCTGTTTCTGTCCCGGGGTAAGTTCCACGCCTCTCATCCCGATATGTGTGTCGTAACCGTGAGGTAAGCTGCTGATGAAATGGTGAGCATTTGCAATTCTTGCTGCTTCCTTCATCTCAGCTTCACTCGCATTATGTCTTGCATATATGATATTCTCTCTGATTGTTGTCGAAAAAATTATGGGTTCTTGCTGAACCAAACCCATGTGGCTTCTCAACCATCTCAAATTATATAACTTTAAGTCTCTCCCATCTAGTAGGACTTGACCAGCAACTGGGTCGTAGTATCTCTCTACCAGTGAGATTATTGTGCTTTTTCCAGAACCCGAAACGCCAACCACAGCCACGGTCTGTCCACCACTTACTTTCAGACTGAAGTTGCTCAGCACAAGTACCTCGGGTCGAGTTGGATAGCAAAAGTCGATGTTCTTCAGTTCAATGCTTCCATAGACATTAGGCGGTTTGAGAGCAGAGTTATCATCTGGTTCAATTGAAGGGACTCGATCTATGATCTCAAAAACTGAAATAAGAGACTTACGTCGCTTGAGGATGTATGGTGCTAATCCAAATGGCTCGACAAGGGCAAATGTAGCAAATGAGAAAACCATGTACTCTGTTATAGCTGTGGATAATTTCATATATCCACGGTTAACAGATAACGCAGTGCACCATAGGAGGAGCGCATTGCACGCAAAAAGAAGAAACTGTGAGAAACCAAACGCAAAACCAATAACCATCCCATGGAGAAAGCTCTGTCTGAGTATCCGCTGGAGTTGCATCCTGTACAGTTCCATCACTTTGTTACCAGCACAGAAAGCAACAACAGTGTAGATGTTTCTAACAGCATCCTCGAGGACTAAAGATGCCTTTCTATGCATTTCCTGTATGCCTTTGGAGAATCCTCCAAGCCACAATTTCTGCAAATTTGTTTCGAGGATGATTAGATTGTCGTGGCGGCTGAATAAACAAACTCTTCTGAGCTACGTGCATTGAGAATGAGGAAAAAAATGAAGTACATGCCAAATCGCTATTTGATCTGGAAGGTATGAAAAATCAGAATACATGTGACAGAGGGGATGATGAACACAAATTCACAAGATCATACAATTTTCTAAAAGAAACGATGCAAACCTGAGCAATGGCAGAAAGTGTGAGAATTGGCAAAGTTGCCAATGCAACAAGGGCCAAACGCCAACCAAGCAGCAACCCAATAAGAAGAGCAACAATAACAGCAAAACTATCTTGAATAAATATCGACAGCCTGTTGCTGAAAGCAGCTCGGACAAAAGTAGCATCATTTGCTAAACGCATGGATAACGTATCTGGGCTGTTCTCCTCATCATCGAACCATCCAACTTCGTTGCGCAGCATTGCTGTAACATCAGGGAAATTAATGAAACAAGGCAAGTAAAATAGTTAAAATGCGGTGAAGTAAACTATAATGAATTCCAATACCTGAGAACATCATCCTCCGAACTCTCTCCGTCATTTTCTCTCCCATAATGCCAAAATAGAAGTGCTGCAAGAAATTGGCAACAACTGTCACTATCCCCATGCAGGCAATGATCAAACACCATTTGTCAACCTCTTCACGTAGGTGGCTTCCTTTGTATTTATAATATGTCGTCACCACCAACGCAATGGCATAAGCCAGAAGAGGATTGAAAGAACCAAAGATGGCAGCACCAAGACTCCCTAATACAGCATAAAGCCACTCTGGGAAACTAAGCTGCGCCAACCTCCAAAATGAAGGTGAAATTTTGTGTTGAGCATCCTTAGCCGCATTACCATTTGCTGTAGTGTCATCAGAAGAACTAACAGGACGACTGAACGTCTGCGAATGGGAACGCTCGTTTTTAGGATCTGATGTCAAAAGGGGAGAAACAGGGGACTCTGGATCTGAGTCGTTTGTTTTTTGTTGAGGACACTGAACGTCAATTTTCGGAAGTTCTGGTAGCCTCATCTCGAAACTATCTTGCCTTTTGATTGTTGGCTCTTTATCAGCATCGTCCAGAGGCAAGCCATTTTCTCTCATTTTCTCAGGTGCAGGGCTATGATCATTAGGTGATTCTTCAGTGTTGAAACTCAATTCCTGGGGACGGAACACACCATTACCTCTTTGAAGGGATGGAGACTTGATCATTTTGGGTGATGATGGCTCTTGGATGCCACAGCTAGCTGACGAGTCTCTCTCAACCTGAAACAATGCAGACTCCTTGTAGTTCCTAATTGGCATCCTGGATCAACATAAAATTTCCTTAAACAAGTAATCACCAAAAATGCCCAAAAACCCAAACATATATTTTGCCACATGACTACAGCACGACTTAATGGTTTAATTTTACGTTATCATACCTTCTTGGAAGCTTTGTTGCTTCTTCACACTTTAGAAGCTCAGCATACAGCCCACCAAGATTTATCAATTCATCGTGTGTACCCATTTCAACGAGCTGACCCTCCTCCATCACGGCAATATAGTCAGCATTTTTTATCAAACTTAACCGTCGGGCGATTATTATGGTTGACCGTCCCAACATCAGAAGATCAAGAGCTTCCTGAACAACTCTTTCAGCTTCGAAGTCTAGACCTCCAGTTACTTCGTCTAGCAGAAGAATTGTTGGATTCAATAGCACAGCTCTAGCAATCGAAAGTTTTATTTTCTGCTCCTCAGTCATTGCTAAACCGGCTCTCCCGACCTAGAAGACAAACAAGGCATTTCCCACTTCAATGTTGAATACCAACTGACAAAACAGGATTTCATAAGAGTTTTTTTCAAATGATGTCTACCTGAGTTTCATATCCTTTTTCAAGTGAACTGATAAATGTGTGGGCATGCGCATTTTTAGCTGCCTCTTCTATCTGATCAAGCGTAGCATCACGACCATATGCAATATTCTCTCGTATGCTCAAACTTAGCAGAGCAGGTTCCTGGGTAACCAGGCCTATTTGGCTTCTCAGCCACTCCAGTTTTAGATTTTTGATATTTTCTCCATCAAGAAGAACTTCTCCTGCATAAGAAAAAACCACATATGTAGTCAGCTCACGATTGTCCCCATGGACAGGTGAGTGGTGCATCTAAAATTACAAGTCAATGTACCTAATGTTGGATCATAAAATCGTTCCATTAAAGGAATGATGCTGCTTTTCCCAGAACCATTTCTACCAACAAGTGCAACAGCTTTTTTAGCAGGCACCGTGAGGTAAAAACCACTCAAGATTGGAATTTCAGGTCGTGATAAATAACTGAAATACACATTTCGAAACTCAATATTTCCTTGAACAGAAGCCAGCAGAGCTCCTTCTTGATTAGCCACAGAAGATGAACGAGTTATCATCTCAAAAAGTCTATACGCAGCAATCCTTCCTTGATCAAAAGAATAGAAGTTGGTAGCAGCTTGATTTAAACCCCTGCGCAACAGAATTTGCATAATCATGACATTGTTCTATGTAACAATATGTGTATATATGTAAATGTAATAACAATATCAACAGAATTTGTATTGAATATAATGCAATAGAGACTGGGAAAATAGATATAGAAATCATCAGTAGAAAAGCTTACAAGCCACTTAAAATAACAGCAAAAAGAGCTGCTATGATTTCTCCACCATTTGCCCTTCCATTGTTAACAAAGATTCGCCCAATCCAAAGTTGCAGGGCACACGAGCATATAGCAAGCCCATACGTAAATCCAAGTCCAAGGCCTTGCACAAGACTAATTAATATGCCGTATCTCAGGGTTGCTTGAAGGGAGGTTGCATATGAATATTTTGCAAGAGTTTCATTTGTAAAGGCATATAAAGTCCTAATGTAAGAGATAGCCTGCACATTCAATATAAATCATTCTAAGAATTAGAATATTCACACCAGACTCTAACTGAGGCAGTACACTAATCTCGGAAGGGAGCCCTAGAAAATGGGAACTGTAGGGTATAGACTATCGAGTGTGGTTACTAGGCATGCCCAGTAATGAAATGTCAAATTCATGCAAGTTCAGAATTAACTGTGCATCCTAGCAAACAATATCAAGGATATCGCTTGGTCTACATTCTAAGATGAAACTGGCAGAAGTTAAACTAATTCTTGACCTCAGTCAATCTCATTCTATCTAGTGAAGTAACCTAGAAAGTCCAGCCTAAGTACAATCTTAACCTCTAGGATTCAGCATAAAATTTTCTGAAAAAAAGATTGATTAAATAAGAGCAAAAATAAAAGATGCTGAACTTTGTAAGCATAATTTTAGGTTAAAATATGCGGAAAAGAAACTTTGATGCCAACACGGCACATATATGTGTATATGAGAATATATTCTCATACAATTTTTTAACAGTTTAGTTTTTAGCTTCCAGTTTTGTTAGTTCACATATTCAGCGATCAAATTGGACAAACTTCAAAGAGAAATTTTTGATGCTAATTCCATTATATCTCAATACACCTATCAATTGTAATACCTGTTCAGCAATGCCGGCTGCTTCAGCATATGCATCTTGTATATTCTCAGCAAGCCTGTGGAGAAATATATTTGATATGCCTCCTGCAGCAACAATGAAAGGACCGGTGGCGAGTGTAATCAATGCAATTTCCCAGCAGTTGACAAATCCAATAACAAGTCCACTGATAAACGTAGCCATGTTATGAATATAGTTTCCAACCTGCAAAGTCCAGGATCAGGAAGAAGATTAGAGAAATAGTAATATTACTCACAGTGAAAAAGAAAGGTATGAACGAGAAAACTAGAAATCAGAGTCAATATTAATGGAGCTGGAGAGACATACTTTTTCGCTTAACGCTGACTGAATGAGTAAGACATCGCTCAGCACTTGGCTCACAATATCCCCATTATTACCATACGTGTCAAAGAAACTCATATCCTGATTTAATAGTACTTGAACATACTTGGACCTGATCACAGCGGTCTGCCTCTCTCCAGTCAGTATCCAGCAAGAAACCTCTGTTATAAGAAACATTTAGTTACAGTGACAGTTAAAAAACGAAAAAAACGTCTATTATAAGAAACATTTATATGTATCTTAAACAAAAATCAACTTACCAATCCAACCAGAAATGAAAACACCCCCGGCAATATACACAATAGTCAACGAAAGCTGCACAAATGAGCATAAGTAAATTATAAGGAACACATACTTCGATTTGATTACGGAAAAAAAAAACGAATACTCATCATAGATAGACACTTGAGCAAAGAGATGGCTTGTCCGTATCAATGCATTTAATCCAGAAATTGAAGGTAAACAGTTCAGAAACACTCTCTCCAAACCAACTCAACCTTCTAATCCAGAAATGATAAACACATAAACGAAGCCAATTCCGAGGCAAATCACGAATAGTCAAAAAAGCTGAACTAACCTCGACGAGCCGGTCAAACTGATGCTCAGATCTCTGCTGAGTCGAATCATTAGAGAAAGCAAGAACATCAATAATCTTGGCGAAGTAATGCAAGTAGACAATAAGCGCAGTACCATGAGCAGCAGCAGCTACAGAGCCAACAATCATAAGGACCCAATCAAACCGGTCAGCGCAAGCGAAGAGCTGAGAGAAAGGAACAGCAGCAGGAGGAGGCTCAACCTCGTCTTGCTCCTCCACCTCTTCATCAGCCTCGGCTTGCGCCGCCGCCGTACCGGTGCCACCACCAGACTCAGCACCAGGGTCGAGATAAGGAGAAGGAGACTCGGGAGGCTCGGAGACTTCAGAGACTGGAGTTAAGGGTTGCATATGAGGTGGAGACCATCCGAATAAACCTCTAGAGATATTCATCTTTGGAGTCCCAGAAGGAGCACCACCACACACCCTTCTGTGTATTACCAAAAAAAAAAGAAAACCCTAGATTTAGAGATTTGTAGGGACTTTGATTTTTTTGGTTGTCTCTTAACTAAAATTAGCTGGATCTGTGCTATGTTTTGAATAAGAGGAGGAAGAAGATGAAGAAGAATCGTTGCTGAAGCGGAGAGAAGACGAAAAATAATTTTTAATATTTAATTTTTTGTTTTGTTTTCTCCAATAATTTTGGTGAGAGCTTTGATCTTTGTTTGTGTTGACTGTTGCCATTGCAGTGTGGCTTTGTTGTTTGTTTTTGGATTGTTGACAAGTACTGTGCCGTCAACCTACCGTAAATACAAGAGCTGGCTCTGCTAACCGGTCAATGCGACTTTGGGAGTTGGCGTACGGTTTTTTAAACTGGTGAGCTAATTATCAACTCTTCTTTAATCTAAGGTGTTAGGAAAGAGTTGTTAGAGACATATATATATAACACAATACACAAATCTCTTCTCTTTGTCAATTGTCATGGTTATTTATGTAGTGGTGAAATTTGTGAGGACAATGAATGTGGGCACGAACAAAATATAATTGGAGACGACAAATGAGGAACAACCTACATTTTGACAGAGCATTTGGTCTGTTTCGTTTTCTGCCTTTTTCCCCCGTAGCTGTAACATCGTATAATCTAATTTTAAAACCCTTTTTTTATTTTTAGGCAAAGTTACAAAACTGCGATTACGATTCAGATTGTGGTAGAAGGTGACCGGATGAAGTTAGTAAGCACAGTGCGGGACAGTTATCATTTGGAGCATAATCTTTATATCTTGAGAAAGAATATTGTTTTAAGGGGAAGAATGAACAAAAATACAAGAAATTGGCAGAGACAGAGAGCAAAAGTAACCTGACCAAACCTGATATTTTCAAATAGTGGTCTTGGCCTAATTCTTTAATAATTTGTTAGCCAAATGAGTACTTGGAATTGGAATGCCTAAACTGTAATTAGGTAAACAATATTATCTCTTTTATCATATACCATAGTTGTAAACAATGTAAAAAGGCCTTTTTCTACTAGTTTTTGACAGAGAATTTGATCCGTTTCGTTTCTGAATTTTTCGTCGCTGTAACATCACAATTTATAAGCCCTTTTCTGGTTAGTAGCCAAAGCTACAAAACTGTAACTAGGATTCAGATTGTGATTGGAGATCAAGTTGACCAAACTACATGTAGTGAAACTGAAGTTAGGGTAAAAAGCAGAGAGATAGAGAGGTAAGAGGCAAGTCAAGAGTAATTGAATCTCTCTTACAGGAAAACAATATTGTTAAGAGAAAGAGAGGAGAAGAATGGACAAAAATACAAGAGATGGGCCTTTTCAAAACAAGAGATTACCAAACCGAACTTTGATATATTCAAACAGTGATCTTGAAGGAATCTACCACAGTGTGAAGCCTTTCTTTCATCTTCTCCCACCTTCTTTCATTTGCCCCTGTCGTCAATGTGTAGAATTTTCCTGCACAACAAAACACCATTTTTATCAACTATCATTGGTCTGATTGGCATTGGATACTGCGGTGTAAACTTGATTATATGTTTTAAACTCGAAAAAATCAGATGTCATTGTGAAGTCATGGAGTTGATGATAGTACCATTGAACACAGTGAGTACACCCAGGGCATGGCGGGTGTAGTTTCTAGCCTGAACAGTGAACTCAAACTGATAATAAGTCTTCCCATCAACATCGTGCTGCAACAAACGAAACAAACCAAACAATAAAAACCACTTTCTATATGATTACACTTAAGAGCCTCAACTCGATGTATAGTTGAAATGTTATCAAAGGAGCAAACCTCTGATGCATCAACAAGGGTCGTTTTCTGATTTGGAGGAGCCAAGACTTTCTTTATCAGTGTTTCAGCGATCTGTGACCACCAAACCAGGTTCAATCATTTAAGAGAAACCTAATAAATGATAAGAGAGAAGAATGCTTCATTCCGATCAAATGATCATACCTGCTTGGGAGGGCCAAAGTCTTTAATAGTCTGTTTGCTAGTTGGGATCAAATTCACACTAACGCTTTCTAACGGCTCAATTACATCTTTGTATACCTTGTCTTGACCCTCAATCACAACTTCCTAAAAACATTCAAAACAAGGAGACAGACATGGTTAGTAAGTCTTTTTGTAATGGTCGGCGTTAACTAAAGAAGATCACAATGATACCTGCCACCCAAATGGATAGATAAACGAATATGCATCTTTATTATCAGAGACAGCAAGGAATCCCTTTTTGCTTTCTGCAGCAACTGAGCCATATCAATCCTCTTAGGATAACATTTCAAATTACACAAATTGCAAAAATCAGTGTCGAAAGGCAAATATGAAACGAAATTAGTATTGTAGAAACAGAATTAGTCTAGTGTTTTTGAAAAAAAGACTTACATGATACTGGAGCTCTACTTAGCAATGAGATCCAAGGAGCAACAACACCAAATGTTACAACCAGACGTCTCTGACATTTATCTGAAAATAAAAACACAAACTTTGTAAATGGGTAAGCAAAATAACACTCATTTTCTCATCAGAGCAGCAAAATCTACAAATCAAGTTGATGAATTGAAACCAACCCCTAAATTTAATAAGAACCACAAACCTTGAAGATTAGAAGAGGAGGACGAAGAATGCTCAGCTTTTACAAGAAATGAAACTCCTTTCCTAGAGCCAGGAACACCAACCTTAGGGATGGAGATTGGAGAAGAAGGTGAAAGCTTCAGAGAAGCCATTGTCGGAGAAAAAAGTGTATATGTGGTAGAGAGAGATAGATCTTTTATTGTCTCTTATGGATTCGGTTCTGTCTCAGTTTATCCACTTTGAAACTTCCTGACCTTTTAAAAAGATGCCAGCGAGAACCGATGTTTAAAACAAAATTTGCAAAAAAGACCATTCAAAATAACTAGTCTCACAATCACCGCCTGCTATTATTTGAGGTGTATATAGGATTACGGTGAACGAGTTTGGGCTCTTTGTTAGAGCACTAGTGCATAGACTCTTTTTAAAAGCCCAAAATAAACCTAAAGCCCAGCCCATATGAAGGTCGAATCAAAATCATCCATTAGGGTTTTGTGTTAATTTTATTTTTTTGGCGGTCTGAACTCTGAACTCAGTTTGATGAACCATTGAAGATGGTGCTGTCGAACAAGAAGCTGAAGCAGAGGATTCGAGAAGATTTGGTTAAATCACTATCTGTCTCTGTAGCCGAAACCAATGAAGAGTCTCAGTCTCAGTCTCTGAAAGAGCTCCTTGATTCAGCTAGTCACAAACCCAGATTGTCAAAGAGAGAGAAACGAAGAAATAGCGAAACTTGCGGCGCTGGAGGAGACGACGGAATCAGAGAGAGCGAAGTGGAAGATGACGTTGAAAATGGTGGGCCAAGCGAGAAAACTGATACTAAGATTAGAGCGACGAAGAGAAAGAGAGAAGATACTGTGGAAGGCGAATTAGAAGGAGATGAAGGGACTAAGGAAGGGGAAAATCACCAGGAGAAGAAGAAGAAGCAGAAAAAGAAGAAGAAGAAGAAGAAGAGAAAAGTAAACAAAACGCCGAAGAAGGCTGAGGAAGACGGTGTAGAAGAGAAGGCTAAGGTAGAAGAGATTCAAGTGAATATTACTGAGAAGTAAGTTTGTTCAATCGACTTCATTTTAAGCTCTGTTGTTGTAATTATGTTTCAAATTTATGTATATTGACTTTGTGTCAATCGACTTGTTGTTTGTTTTGTTATCAGTAAAGAAGAAGATGGGGTTGTTCCTAAGAAGTTATATGTTGGGGGTATTCCTTATCAGAGTACAGAAGATGAGATTCGTAGCTACTTCAGAAGCTGTGGAGTCATCACTAAAGTTGACTGCAAGATGCGTCCTGAGGATGGGGCATTCAGTGGTATTGCATTCATCACTTTCGAAGTAAGTTTTTTTTTTATCTAACATTGCTGTTTCGTATCTTGGGATATGTGCATTAGATTCATTTTTAGCTGTGTGGGACATTGATATGATGCAGCTTTTGTTTTTTAAGAACATACATATCTCTTCATTGTTTTGAGTTTAGAGTTAGTTGAGTTTCAGAGATATAATCAAGGCTTCTGTAGAATACTGCATAGTGGCATTTGAACTTATTAGTTTTTTGCCTTGTGGCTGGAGATTAGACATTGGTTAAGTTGACTGTGTTCGTTTCATTTATACAGACTGAAGATGGTGCAAAACGTGCTTTGGCTTTTGATAGAGCTGCAATGTAAGTAATCTATAGCCGGGACTGGTTTTTATTTTTAAGACTTCCTTGTTAACACTTGATATAGTTGAGTAATCCTTCTTTACTTTACTACCAGGGGTGATCGATTCTTGACAATCCAGCAATACGTGAAAACCACCACCCCTTCTATTCCCAGAAGAAAACCATCTTCTGGCTTCGCTCCAGAAATGGTGGATGGCTATAACAGGGTGTACATTGGGAATTTAGCCTGGGACACAACAGAGCGTGACATACGGAAACTCTTCTCTGACTGTGTAATAACCTCAGTGCGGTTGGGCAAAAACAAAGAAACGGGGGAGTTTAAAGGGTACGCGCATGTGGACTTCAAGGATAACGTGTCTGTGGCAATTGCACTGAAGCTGGATCAGCAGGTTATTTGCGGAAGACCTGTCAAGATTTGCTGTGCCCTTAAAGAGAGACCAGTACCTGATGAGACAACCAATGTTGGTTCATACAACACGGAAGAGACTTATGCTGCTGCTGAAGTGCCTAACGAAGTTAATAACGGAAACTACTTTACAACCACGGTTAGCAGCGGTAAGATCAAAAAGAGGGTCTGTTATGAGTGTGGTGAAAAGGGCCATCTTTCTACAGCATGTCCGAAAAAACTTCAAACTGCTGATGATCTGGCAAACTCAAAGCTGGGTCAGGAGACTGTCGATGCTGGACAGGCAATGCAAAGTTATGCTCTTCAAAAGAATAGTGGTGATTCGTACTACATGAATGAGGCATATGCTGCTTCATATGAAACTAATAATGGAAGCTTACCAACCCCAGTTAGTACTGGTAAGGTCAAAAGAAGAAACTGTTACGAGTGTGGAGAAAAGGGCCATCTTTCTACAGCATGTCCGAAAAAGCTTCAAAATGCTGATGATCAGGCAAACTCAAAGCTGGGTCAGGAGACTGTCAATGCTGGACCGGCTATGCAAAGCTATGGTCTTCAAAAAAATAGTGGTGATTCTTACTACATGAATGAGACATATGAAGCTAATAATGGAAGCTTACCAACCCCAGTTAGCACTGTTAAGGTCAAAAGAAGAAACTGTTACGAGTGTGGAGAAAAGGGTCATCTTTCTAGTGCTTGTCCCAAGAAGCTTCAAAACACTGCTTACACAAACTCAAAGCAGGATCACCAGACTGTTGAGGAAGGACTGACTCATGTAGCAAGCTATAGTCTCGAAAAGGAATCAAGAGATACTGAGAGCAACGGTGATTCTTTCATGGATGAGACATATGCTACAGATCCTATATCCGTTGCTGTGACAAATGGAGCTAATGATGGAAACTCAACATCCGTGGTTAAGACTGGGAAGGTCAAAAGGAGAAACTGTTACGAGTGTGGAGAAAAAGGTCATCTCTCTTCAGCATGTCCTAAGAAGCTGCAAAAACAAGGCTGATCCCACAACCACATGCTCTACAAAGAACAGCTTAAACATTGTAACATTTTTTCAAAAGTTTTGCATTTCAGTTTTACGAATATGGAAGGACGTGGACCACTTGATGAAAGAGTGGAGTTTTGGTCCTACATGTTGATTCTGTATTCCTTTAGTATGATCTTTTATAGAATTCTCTAAAGTCCAAACCATAAGAGTATCCTCCAGAGTCTCTCGCATATATCATCATCACTTGATATATTGGTTTTTGATTTCCAGGCTCTCCAATCCTCTCTTCTCTTTCAGATGTTGTTTCCATAAAATTACTACATTACATAGAAGATCAAGCACCAAGATCTTGTAATATCGGCACAAACAAAGTAGTTAAGGTCAGAGACAAAGAGTTCTTGACTTAGAAAAAATAATAGAGTCAAAGAGTAGAGATGTTTTTTTTGGTTGAGGTCAACGAGTAGAGATTGCTTTAATAGCATCGACGGTTTCGAAAACATGGATTATTTCCCTTTTTTTTTTTGTTTTCTTCAAAATATAAGAAAGTATAAAGGTATTTTACAAAACCTTAATAAACCTTGTTTAGTTTGCAATTTAATCAACAAAACAAGTGGCAACCCGAAATTAAAATTAAAAACCAATGGTCACGTTTTTTTTATTATTTTGAAACTCCAAATCCATATAATATATCATCTCATCACATTACCCCAAATTTCTCCTCTTTAGTACTTGTCTGTGCATGCTTTAAAAGCTCGAAACCCAGAAACACAAAACCAAAAAAAAGATAGCTCTTTGCTGAAGTTGTTTTCTTGGATTCAATCTAAAAGAGAGAGTTTTTGTTTTGATGGGACCTGTCAAAACGATAAAGAAGAAGAAGAGAGCGGAGAAGAAGGTTGATCGGAACGTTTTGCTTGCTGCTGCTGCTGCTGCTTCCTCCGCCTCCGCCGCTGCTCTTAATAGCGAGGACGATGACTCATCATCTCAGTCCGTGGATTGGTGGGATGGATTCTCTCGCCGTATTTCTGGTATCTCCTTCCTTCACTCCCTTGTTGTTGTTTGTTTCTTGCATTGGCATCGAGTATATTATGATTTGTGGATTCTTATTAATTGAACTTGCAATTTCAATGCTGCTAAGAGCAATTAGATTGAATGGGGATTAGATTAGAATCGTAAGATTCAGATTTGCATTGTTAAAGTAGGAAAGATGTGTTCTTCTATCTTACTTTGTACATTCGAGTATTGTTTCGATCTATTGATTTGGTAGTCTCTGGGTGTGTGAGTTCCTCTTATTTGATTTTGGTTGCTGACTTAAGTGAGCACTATGATACTTGGAAGGGTATTATTTAGTGGAGATGAAGTTTTGTTCTTTTTAAGGCTGTAGGGGTTGGATGAGTTTGGGAGGCGTATATAGATGCTAAGTTAAGTAGTTGATTCTTTTAATTTGGTTTAAGCAACTTTGAGCTTGTAATGCCCTGCCTTAGTGTTTTGATTTAAGTGATTTGAATCTTTTAAGACTCTGGGAGTAGCAGACTCTGACTAGACTGTGTTTCTGTGTACCCATCCTGGAAGATAATTTTGTTTTCTGAGCATGACATTATTAATCTCTGTGACAGAGACAGCTAGATATATATTTAGATGTCTCTACCAGTGATAATGTGATTGAAATTTTCCAACTACTTTGTTTCGGTTATCCCGTTCCTTCTCTTCATGTGTAGGTCAATGATAAAAGCAATTGACAGGTGCTGATTAGCTTCTACTGCTTTTGCATTCTTCTTTTAGTTTACATAGTGTTGTTTTTAAGCTGTTTCAGTGTTTTATGAGCTATGTTGTGATTTGAACAGTTACGGATCTGCATGATTCTTTTACACTGACTTCATTACAATGAACATCTGTCTATTTATTAAAGACCAATGAGCTTGATCTTGCATACATTGTTGATTTTTTGTAGTCACTATATCATGTTTTTTATTTATCTCCTTTGTCAGGGTCGTCGGATCCAAAGACATTTGAGTCAGTTTTCAAAATATCAAGGAAGACATTTGACTACATTTGCTCTCTTGTGAAAGACGATTTCACAGCAAAGCCTGCAAATTTCAGTGACTCAAATGGGAAACCTTTATCTCTCAATGACCGTGTAGCCGTTGCTCTTAGGAGGCTTGGCTCTGGCGAATCTCTCTCAGTCATTGGAGAGACTTTTGGGATGAACCAGTCAACAGTCTCCCAAATCACTTGGCGCTTTGTCGAATCAATGGAGGAGAGAGCAATGCACCATCTCCAATGGCCTTCGAAACTCGATGAAATAAAATCAAAGTTTGAGAAAATCTCAGGTCTTCCTAATTGCTGTGGCGCAATCGACATTACACATATAGTTATGAACCTTCCTGCTGTGGAACCGTCAAACAAAGTTTGGTTGGACGGAGAAAAGAACTTCAGCATGATATTGCAGGCCGTAGTGGACCCTGACATGAGATTTCTCGATGTAATTGCTGGTTGGCCTGGAAGTTTAAGCGATGATGTCGTCCTAAAGAACTCGGGATTCTACAAACTAGTTGAGAAAGGGAAAAGACTGAACGGGGAAAAGTTGCATCTCTCAGAAAGAACTGAGCTAAGAGAATACATAATAGGGGATTCTGGTTTTCCTCTTCTTCCCTGGCTTCTCACTCCATACCAAGGCAAACCCTTGTCGCTGCCTCAAACCGAGTTCAACAAAAGACACTCGGAGGCAAGAAAAGCCGCGCAGATGGCAATGTCGAGGCTTAAAGACAGGTGGAGGATAATAAACGGGGTGATGTGGATGCCTGATAGAAACCGGTTACCGCGGATAATCTTTGTCTGTTGCTTGCTGCACAACATTCTTATCGATATGGGTGACCAAACTTTGGATGATCAAAATTTGTCTCACCAACATGACATGAATTACAGGCAACGAAGCTGCAAGCTTGCCGATGAGGCTTCATCGGTCTTGAGAGATGGACTCTCTGATAAATTGTGGGGGAAAAACTCTTCAGCGTGATTACTCTCTGCCCCTCCCCCCGTTCGTCTGGTCTTTCTGTAAAAGCTTCATTTGCTTCTGTTTCCTTCGGGTAATTTTGTTTTGCAACATTTTTTGTTTGATCTATTAAAAAATATTGGCGTATTCTTTTGAGACAACTAAAATGTGTAATCTATAAATGTTATGTTTAATTTCTTCCTAAGCTATTACTGTATATCTTTATATTCTTCATGATGCTTTGCAACTTGTTTTCTCTTCCATGATAAAAAAAAATGACAATGACAGTCTTCCAGTACATTTCGATTGATCATAAAAGCCATAGCATATAACACTTTCCTATGGATTTATATGTAACTGTGATCATTTTTCTTATTGACTTGAAGTATGCAATACATAGGAGGATTTGGTTTGCGTGAGAAACAACTAAAGAAGCACATTCTAAAATTCTCTAACTTAAAAAAAAAACATCTCGAAACAAAAGGAAGGAATGAACAAGTTATAACCAATACAGATTGACCCCAAAGAAGAACAATACAGAGAGAGCAAAGAAAATATCTTTTTTTAACTTTATTACGAGATTCAACTGATAAGCGACAATGGCTTCTAAAGGAATGGAGGAAGTATCACCCATCGTCTTGGATATTTTGGTCTCCCATCTTTCCCATCAAATATCTGCAATACCAATATCAAAACCCCACAATAAGAACCACACAAACAAAAAAGAAGAAGCCAAAGTTTGAAAGTATTCAAGTTCTCGCAAAATGAAAACTTTGTTTACCTTTCTCAGACGGCTGTGCTTTCCAAGAGCCCAATTGGTCATGATTAGAGCAGCAACAGCTAGGAAGACATATCCTGCAACGGTCTGAGTGGCAATGTTGAATCCTAGCCATTGGTAAATCTCGGTCGTGTAATTGGCACATGTAACAATGTTGAAGAGGAAACCGCGTGGAATCTGGTAGCCTCCAGACCCACTGGGGTCCCTAAGATTCTTCAGCAAAATGTGACAGTAGAAATTTGCTACTTGGCAGACCAAACCAAACCCGAAACCAATCTTCATCTGAAGGTCACTGACTGGTGTGTACAAGGGATGGTTGACGTAATATGCAATGTAAGCACCAAAGCTCCAGTAATAAGCACAGTTCCTGAACACATTCGCGATTGGGGAGGTTGCGTGGCTGAACCTATGAACGAAGAACGTTTCTAAGATCCGTTTGAAGTAGTGAAAGCACCAGTAGTACATAGCATACGTTTGAACTGGATGGATCACACGGTCCTCTCCAAAGCCAAGGAATTTGTAAACAGGGAAGTAGTAAAAGACCGGGTAGATAAGGAGAGGGCCAAGATACTCAAAGAAGAAGAGCGTGCGGTAGGAAACTTGAGCCCCCAAGTCTTTAAAGACTACAGTTAAGGAGTTGTTGTTCCCATCACAGTACTCCTTGAGTGATTTCTTGCTATTGAGGACGACAGGTTTCTCCTTCGATCCAGGAGTTACAGGAAGAGTCAGTCTTTGCCTCGACGGGTAAAACTTCTTAGCTGTTGAAAGAAGAAACACCAATTGAGAAAGAAGAAGAACAAAAATTATCTTTCTCAATAGAAGGAAATATTAATGGACACTCCTAAAGTGAACATTTTTTTTGGCTGAAAAGGGACTGATCCATTATGAGAAGAGGTTGTTATGATTGATACAAAACCAAAACTGTGTTTAGAAGCTTAAGTGAAACTTCTCACCATAAAGCATTATCAAATCTAAATACTCATGTAAGCTTCCACAATATAACTCCATAAGCATTCAATTCCAAAAGGAGAACGCAAACACATAAACTCTGCAATGTGGCATGACAGTTTAACACTAGCTTACACACACAGAGACTAGATCTATTTTCAACATTCGACAAGTCAAATTTCTAGTAAAATGAAAAATTTCGAAACTTTACCTCTCTTATGAAACGCTTCTTGTAGATCAGCAACAGTGGCCTGCGTAGAACAAACACACACACACACAAATCGAATCAGCAACCACAAAATCAAAGTAAAAGAATGAAACTTCCCCTACATTTCTACAAGGCGAAATCGAGCAAGCAAACAAAAGGAACCAAAAACCCTCAAATCACATTTCAGAAACAGAGGCCACTAATCAGAAGAAGAAGCAGATCGAAGAAGAGTATCATAAAGAAAGGAGAAAGTACCGAATCGGGGAGGTCAAGGGGAGCCTTGAGAACTTCTCTGCCGCTGCGGGAGACGACGGTGACCTTCATGGGGGATAAAGCGGAGAAAACGAGGAAGACCCAGATGAGGAAATAGAGAGAAAGAGAAAGAGGAAACTAAATAGAAAGGATCAGAGGAAGAAGACGAGATAGAGCATTGAAGAGGATGTAGTTGGGAGTAGGAGAACTAACTATCTTCCCAACTATTATACGATTGGGACCATTTATTTTAGTTGCTTGCTGCTTCTACCTCACCTCTTTACTTCATTTGTGTTTTGCTGCTCCCATCTTTTTTTGGGTTTTATTATTTACTCCAAATTGTAAAATTTGTTGCAATTTGCAATTTATGGCTTTGTTTTAAGGATCACTTAAAACATTCTTCAGTTTCATTTTTTTTTGTTGGTTTATGACTTTATGTATCTAGTTTTAGTTTAAGTTTTGTATTCGAATTTTAATCAAATATATCTTCATTTTCGATTTGCGATCGGTTATTATTTTCTTGCAGCCATGAGATTAATGTGTCAACCTAGATGAGATTTGATTTGTTATGTAACATGGTAAAAAATTGTAAGGAACTGCCTTATACATAAAGGGGAGTAAAGAGAAAGAATCCTCGTTGTTGTTGTCGTTTAAAAGACGTAAATGCTCCCTTGATTAAACCACATGGAAAGTAGTACGTACGTAGTGTGAGTTATTAGTTAGTTGGTCAACGAAGTTTGCTTAGCTATTTGTCATTCAGACGCCACGATCAACAACAGTTAGTATATTGACCGGCCCAACAATGATAAAATTTTACTTCCAAGATGTAAGCCTCAATAGATCGAAACAAGACAGGCTTCGTCCGACACGGCTAAACATATGTTTCGAGTCCTTTAAACGGTTTTTGTTGATAATGAATGAGATAGTAACGAGACCATTGTTCATTGCCGAACCGAAACTACTTCACTTACAACTATACCAAGGCGACAACATGCAACCAAATACCATAACGTACTCCTCACTTTACAAAGCTATATAGAGCTACGTACAATTCGTCTGAAACTTTTTATCCAATCTACCACAATTTGAGAGCATTAGTCTATGTAACTCTACAAGTAATGACTTTAAAAAGGGGCAACACCATATCGAGTATGAAACACTTTAAAGGAGTTATTAGAAATCCGTAAGCTAGCTAGTTTCAAATAGATTATGGCTATTGTATGTATATCTTTTCGACCATTAATTGTATTTTAAACTTTGGAGCATTTCTCTTGCAAATGAAATTATGTGCATGTTCTTGCATTAGACTCTAGGCATCTTCGACTAAAGAATGGCACGTGATAACAGTTTTTATGTGATGCTATATCGATTCGATTTTTTCTAACTTCAAATATATATATATATATATATATATATATATTGAAAACTACGATATTGATCAAGCTATGTGAGTAGTAAATACCGTATCAAAGAGATACATAATACATATTAATGTGCGTAGATGTGAATATGGATGCAAGAAAAGAAAAGAAAAAGCTGCATGCAGAGAAGGTGCATGTTGCTTTACAACCATGAATATGGGACTCATGAGATGTACACTACCGATCATGAGAAGATTCTTTTTAGCTGCATGAAAATGTGTTACCAACATATAAAAAATTAAAACACATGCACATTTGAACATTTCTATAAAGACCAACTTCTTTTAAATATATAATAAATTCTTTAAACATACTAAAACTTTTACAAAAGAAAATCTATATATATTGTAAAAAAAGAAAAACACATGCATATTTCTATGAAGATACCTATTATCCCTCTGGTTCAACTATACTTCAAAGCACAACATATCTCAATTACTCAAACATATAACTAATTATCATGTTCTTGTATCATATGTTATTTTCTACACCAATCTTGCTCGCGTTGCTGATGAAAAAGGAGGTTTGTAAGATAAATTTAGTTCTTCTCAACTGGCAAATAGATATATTACACACAGTACTCCCCCCCCCCCCCCAAAAAAAAAACCCACAATCAGCATATGTATATTACAATAAAAAAATAAAATTAGAGCATTCGATCATTTCTTTCTTTTTGTGTCACCTTCATCCAACTTTCCAAGTAATTCAAATTTAGTGGAAGGCCTTCTTAATTATACGTTTGTCTCAGTTTGATCATTTCTTAGTTGATACATTTTTCTCAGTGAAGATGATGATTAGAGGGAGAGATATGTTTGCTAGCTAATATATTGGAATACATGTATATAATATCATTAGGTATTTATTTTATGGTAAATATGACAAATTAATTATATAAGTTATATATATCGTTAGCAATGTTTGCTGTTACGTGTCGACATAGTGAGGTCCATTGAAAAAGAAGGTCTCTGATTAAATTTGCAATTTGGACCACAAATCTTTCTTTTAGAAATCGCGGTCGGTATTGGGACACCTTCCTACAATACATGTCCATCTTTACGTACGTCCCCTCACAATATTTGTAAACATAAATCATCAAATACACATAAGAGTTACGTTGGTGATCATAAATTCGAAATATCTTTTCCAATAAAGCATAAATTTTCGTGTTACCGGTAAGTTATATTATAGGGTCAAATCAAGCAAGAATCACAAAAAGAAAGAAAGAAAGAAACAACCGTGTCTGAATCATCATGATTTGATATGTTTGGCTAACTATACTTTCTAGCTTGGATAATTAATTTACAACACAAGATAGCTTGTTAGACCTACGAATTTCAGGAAGAAAAATAAAACACACGTTATAGTGGACAGAATCATAAGACTGAATGAAGCTAGAAGCTCTTGAAGCTAGAATCCTACATCATTCTTAAGACTGAATGAATCAATAAAAACTCCCCATGCAAAGGTAATTTATTTTTATAAGACAAAAACAACAATGACGATATAACTACAAGAATGATAACTATAATACTATGAAAAAACGAGAGTTGGGGTCACACCCGAGGAAAAACAAAGGGTACACTCGATTGTGACAACTCCACCAAAGACCACCCCACTACCAATTCCACCTTTATTTCTTCTTTCTTTATTATTTCAAAATCTTTTTGTTTCTTTATTAATTTATCTAATTATTCGCCTCTCTCTCTCTCGTTTTTTTTGTGTGGACCTTTTTAATTAAAAAAAGAAGATGAAGGGAGGTGCCAGGGTTTCTCTTTCTGCATGGCCAGGCCACTCTCGCTCTTCACACATCTCTTTTTGGGCACCAGTGTGTGTAAACGTATGCAATTTGTTTTTTTTTTTTCTTTCTTTAAGAAAAGCTTACATGCTAAGAAAACTATCTTTCCTTGTCGTTACTCTCATAAAAGAATTATATCTTTCGTTGCTAATGATAATACAATATATTTAGGAAGTGGGATCGGATCGGACTAGGAGCGAATTATCTACCAACTTAGACTTCAATCGTCTCTTTTGCTTACCGATATTGACAATTACCATACACAATACACACATATGATATAATTTTCCTTCAACAACCAAAATGCATGTAGTAGTGAAATGGTTTGATCAAACTCCATACGGACAGGCGAACAGCTATATGTGTGGACAGACAAGTTAACAGATATTTATGGACTGTATTAATTCATCTAAAAACATGTTTAGGTAAATATATTAATATATCTATTTTAATTGGAGAAGTTGATGTTTTTTTCTGAAATATGATATGTAAACCGTATAGTTTTAGTGGAAATGTCTACAACATAAACATCTTAAAAATATTTTTTAATCAATAGTTTACTGTCCCTAATTAGCAGTCTGCGAAATTAATATTAGTATAACATATGAAACAAATGTAAACGTGATAAATATATATACAATGATACAAACAAGAAATAGTGACGTAGACGATTGACTTGTAAAAATAAGCAAACAAAAAAAACTTGTTCAAATCAACACTTAATTCCAAAAAGGTTAACAATAACTAAGTAAGAAGTTTTTTTTTTCTTTTTGATGAAAACAAAAAGAAATATAAAATCTGAAGAGAATGATGAAAATTGAAAAACAAAAAAATAAAGAGTAAAGAGAATTAGGAAACACAATAAATTAAACAAGGAAACTTCATTTCTTCTTCTCTTTATCCCATTCATCAGCTCATCTCTTCTCTCTTCTCTCTCTCTATCAGTCTGTCACTATAGATCAATTCTTTTCTTCTCTATGATGTGATTCTCCACCATATCTGCAACCTCTTACCTAAAAAAAACACACAATTAAAAGATGGTTTTCTCATCTCTTCCACTTAATCAGTTTGATTCACACAACTGGCAGCAGGTAATATTAGATGTTCTTGATTCTTTCTTTCTTTTCCTCTCTAAGTTCGATCAAGAATTCAAGATATATGAAGATTTTTGATTTATTCGACAAAAATTGCTAGTTAGCTTCTTTTCCTTGTTCGTATATACTTATAAATATTCTGTAGCCGATAAAAACCTTTTTCACATCTTCTTGAATATACCGGTAATTCATATAAAGGTGATTATAATTTTGGTCTTTATTTTTCTATTTCAAGACTTTGTTTTTGTTTTTGTTAAGTTTAATATGCCTATTGATCAATGATTTCCTTATAGAATATATGTATTTTTTTCTCTTTGTTTAGCTTTTTACACATTGAATTTAACAAAAAGTTACTATGACTTTGATCAAAAGAAACTATAATAAATCTGCAATTCTTGTCAAAGTAGAACAACCATCGATATCTTTTCTTTCGTCTCCGTCGACCAATGTTTTCAACTCGAATCGTTTCTTTATAATTTGTTTCTGCTTTATTGCAATCTTGAAAAAAAACTAAGTACTAATGTTAATATGCAGCAAGGAAGCCAACAGCAGCTTGACAGTGTCACAACTGACCACAATCCTAGTAATTATTTAAGGCAGCTCTCATCACCACCGGCTTCACAGGCTGGCTCGAGCCAAGCTAGAGTGAATTCAATGGTGGAACGTGCTCGAATCGCGAAAATCCCATTGCCTGAAGCAGCTCTAAACTGCCCTAGATGTGACTCTACCAATACAAAGTTCTGTTACTTTAACAACTATAGCCTTACTCAGCCTCGCCATTTCTGCAAAACATGTCGCCGCTATTGGACACGTGGCGGTGCCCTGAGGAACGTTCCTGTTGGAGGAGGCTTTAGGAGGAACAAGAGAAGCAAATCCAACGGCGGGAGATCAAAATCTACAGTCTTGGTCTCGGCTGATAACAATACTACTACTTCATCTCTTACTTCTCACCCAAGTTACTCAAACCCTAGCAAGTTTCTTAGTTACAGCCAAAGCCAAGGTTTTACTTCCAGCTTACCCATATTGCCTCCTCTCCAAAGCCTTGGAGACTACAATTCAAGCAACAATGGGTTAGATTTTGGCGGAATTCAAATAGGCAACGTGATAAGTGGGGTGAGTTCTAGTGCTCGGATCTTGGATCCATGGAGAGTACCTTCATCGCAACAAGCTCAACAATTCCCTTTCTTGATCAATACTACCGGGTTGGTACAATCTTCAAATGCCGTGTATCCGTTACTAGAAGGTAATGAAGCTGTTAGCCAAGCCGATCCACAACAAAAGAGCAGTGATTATTCCAATCAGCTAATGACGGATTTGGCTTCAGGTGGGGATGGCGCCGCGCAAACTAGAAATGTGAAGGCAGAAGAGAATGATCAGGATCAGGGTAGGGATGTGGACGGTCAGAATAACTTATCGAGGAACTTTTTGGGGAATATTAACATAAACTCATCCGGGAACGATGAGTACACATCATGGGGCGGTAACACTTCTTGGACTGGTTTCACGTCTAACAACGCAACAGGCCATCTCTCATTCTAAGTACTTCTTGGACTAGCTATTCTTGATGATTTTTTTGTTGGTTGGGTTATATTTATATATATGGGAGTTTATTACTACTGATCGGAGAGATCAAACCATGCAGCTATATGCCTATATCCGAAGGCTAATTTTGGGGCTCGAAGGAAAGGGTATGGTTATGAATTAAAACTATCTTTTTAATCTTTTTAAAGATCTTCAAAGTGTGAGTGTGAGTATATGTTAATTGGTTAAGCGCTTCTGGTGATATATGTTTAATCAGAATATGGTGTTATTGGCTTTATATAGAGGTGTGGGTGATGTATGAATTCAAGAGTTGATGATGATGGAAACTTTTTTGTGTGTTCATTTAGATAACCAGCCAAATTCTCATTTTAATGGATTTCCAAGAGCATGTAATGTATTTTGAACTTAACATAATTAAGTCGAATTTTATAACTATGACCAAATTAAGTAAATAGTATATACAGTACATATAACATCTATCGGATTTGGCTATTTTCCCCATATAACATCTCTATTTTAATATCAGGATATGATTTACTTCTTTGGTCCAACTTATACTCTGATTCTTTTTTTTCTTTTTCTTAAAGATATATTGTCGTCTTTTTCCTTTTTTACTTTTCAGAGACCCAAAAAAAGAAAAAAAATGAAACAAAAAAGAGAGATTGGGGTTGCATTTTCAATTTTTCATATGGTATCACATTCATTGAACGGATCCAATGTAATATATAAGACTCGTTTGTTCAAATGTTTTCGTTTGCATATTATATGACAGTAATTATAATTAATAAGTTAATAGGTGGGAGTGTTCATACCCTAAATACGAACGAAGAGTTTAGCAAAAAAATAAATACGAACGAAGAGTACATTTTCCACAATTCTATCGATGCCATTTTTTTTACATATGGAGTTTCTTTATATTCAGAGTCCCCAAAATATAAGAAACTCCATGTAATTTTTTGTAATTTAATAAATTCATAATGGTAACTATGATGTGTGATATTTCAAAAGAAGAAGAAAAAGAAAGAAAAAAGTAATCAAAGACAAATAAACCGAGCTAAAGAACAATGGAAAATACAGTTATAAGGAATTCTGGGATTTTTTGTTTTTTGTTTCAAAAAAAAAAAAATTCTGGGATTTTTTGTCGTAACTTGTAAGTGACAAAACTAACGTAAGACGAGAGAACACAGATTTAATGGACAAAAGCACGGACATATGTAGGTACATACATCCATACACACACTTATACACCATAATTGTAAGCAATCATGCATATGTTTTCCATTTTTATGTTGATATTAAATTAATTTATTATTGAGTAAAAACGTTATTTAATTTATAAAAGATACAAACGTACGTTTTCGACAATGTCTGTTGGTTTAAGCTTGACAATAGATTGAAATAAAAGCTATCCTAATCCTAGTCATAATATGGTTATTAGAGATAAGGTTTAATGTTTAGGAGTTATCTAAACATGGGTGTTTCCTTATAGGAGTAGGAGTGGTGTTTGTTATAAATACATATGTTGACTCATAATATATTGTAAGAGGCTTTTGAGAGAGCTTAAGAGTTTTAGTTTTTGAGAGAGTTTTCTAAAGCATAATAAAGAGAGCAATTCTCTATAACATCTTAAGTTCTTTTACAATCTTACAAACTAGAATGTCTTCAGCGACATTGAAGGTAACAAGATCAACCCAAACAAGAAAGAAATAACATGTTTTTGATTGTATTTAAACGGAGTTGATTTATGATTAATGAGTGGCAATCTTCAAGGATATATGGAATCTTGGGACTTTTGGATCTACTTTTGTAAAAATCAATGCCTTCAACTATCTTTTTCCCCATGTAGCATTGTAGTTTTAGTAAATTATTAAGGCATACACCCAATCCAATTTCAGAAATATACCCGATAATTATAAGTGCAAAAATAGCAAATGCGTCAAAAAAGAAGAAAAGAGAACAAAAATAAAAAAGAGAGGAAAAAGAGAATCTTATGTTAAAGAAGTCTCGTCCTCCTCCATAGATATATGATATATCAATGTAAGTTTAGACCCAAAGGACATCTTTCTAGTTTTACTTTCTTTCTTTTCAATGTACGTTTTCAATTTTCATAGTAGTAGTAGCTCACGTTCTTCCACATGCCCTCAAATCATAACAATTAAGAGAAATGAAAAAAGGAAAATTAATATTTTGTAGGAGGGAATGAAGAAATGGAGAGTGTTAATTTCTTAATTAAACTATTTGTGGAGGGACTGATTGAGGTGCAGAAAAATCAATATAGATTATATAATGGTTGAGATCAAGTGTGTGATAATGTGTTAGGAGGGATTGCAGATGTTAAGTTAGTTACTATTAGCCCAAGTAAAGCATATATATATGGACTTCATATTGCCTTGGTTTGGGCTTTTCGTTTGCATAAGATCTTCAGTGGGTGTTTTTAGCATTTTCGGACTCCTTCCAAGATCTCTTAGACCATCATTAACGATGGTTGTTTGGTGTTTCTTAGTAATATCTTAGTTGTTTTTAGATTTAAATTTAAATCATAATCAGCTTAATTCTATAAGATACGTCTTCTGCTCAAGGAAGAATGGCTTTTGGTTGCTAAGAGCATGATTATTGGTAAGCTTTTAAGTTTTAATCTTAGTATTAGTTTATTAGTAAAATTGAAAAAGTTAAAAGATAAGAGTTGTATTTTGGTTTTTAGTTTTGAGATTGATTATTGGTAGACTCTTAATTTAGAATTCTTAAAAAAAAAAAATTATTTAAAAATTTGGTTTTAATGGTCTTTAGAAGGTTATACTTGTAGAATATGGAAGAAGGTGAATTGTATTTCTGAAACCAAATTTCATATAATTGTATTTGTAAAGTACAAATGCCCAGAATGTGTGATGGTTTTTGGTTTCGTTATTTCATATTTAAAACCACAAATACAAATTCCTGAAAAATACAAATGCCCAGAATGTGTGTTGATTTTTTCCCCTTTCTTTTTCTTCTTCTTCGGCCACTTACACACAAACACGTGTCCGTCTCTTAGGCTTAAGCTTACCTCTTAATTAAGATACGTCTTTTACCATTTTGCATCATTAATTATTTAATTTTATTCCATAAAAGACCTAAGAAACATCTAAGGACCCACCGTTAATCATGGTCTAAGCGTATAATTATACTACTTTGAAGCTTGTATGTGTGTGTGAATGTTTGTAAGGCATGATTGATTGCTCTCCTACCAACTGTAATCAAAGAATTCATGAATTAGGCTAATGAGATTCCTAAGTTTGCAAGGCTCTAGTGTGATGATACAGTTGAAGTCTCGTGGATTGTGATTAATCAAGTTCTAATAAAGAGCTGAAGACAGAAACAAAAACCATTCTGATTTTGTAGTGACAGTACTTAGAATGTTGCCTCGTGCTAGGGGGACATTGTTATCTTAGATCATTAGTGAAAGTGTTATCTCAGACCATTGTCCTAGACTTAGTTGGTGTATGAGCTTGTGGGTCTTATCACTAAGCCTATAAGCAAAAGGATTATGTGATCCGTAAGATGTTAAACAATCACCAAAGTCGTCTTTATGCTGTGACTTAGTCTATAAGATGTTGATATTTGCTATGAGAGTAGAAAAAGTCTCCCTAGGTATAAGTATTGTGCTGTCTACATTATCAATTAAGGAAAAAAGATGGCTACCTACACCAATTATAGAGCAATGCATGGTCACACATACCAAATATCATATTGTACACTTAGCTACACGAACTAGATATATTGTATGGCCACATGCATCAACTATACAACGTCATGTAGACAACACCATAAACATAAAATTCTGGTACACCGGTCAACTGATTCTGGCGTTGACCGGTGTTGACTCCGGCGTTAACCGTTTTTGACCAAAAAAAATATTCAAATTTTTTCTTTATATAATTTTATTTATAGTGTTAAAAAGACTAAAAGTTATAATTATTTTATAATGAATTGTTATGGTTTTGTATACTTTAAAAAATTATAATCTTAGGAAGAAAATTGTAACAATGATTTTTGTATTTAAGTAAATCACATAATAAGTTAATGGTTTTGATTGAAAATGTGAAAATAAGCAATTCTCTTACTAATTCATAAGATTTTTCGAGTTTCAGTTTAGATTATAATATCTTGAACTATTTTACTATTAATTTAGCTATAAATTTTTAAAATAACTAATTATAATAAGAATGAATACATTAAATATATAAACAAAACTAGTGTTTAGATATTGAATATGTATAAAAAATAGTTTTTTAATTAAATTGTTTATGGTTTTGTATAATGAAAAATATATAATCTTAGGAAGAAAATTGCTATGATGATTTTGTATTTAAATAAATCAAATAATAAGTTAATGTTTTTATTAACAATATAAAAATACTAATTCCCTTAGTAATTCACATAATTTTTCTACTTTTAATTTTAGTATCTTGAATTATTTTACTATTTTGAATTTTTCTAGTTTTAATTTAGATTTTAATATCTTGAACTAATACAAAATCATCGTCGTCATTTTCTTCCTAAGATTATATTGTTTAATAATATAATATTCTGAAATTTTTTATAGTTTTTATAATAAAAAAATTCAAAAATAATTATAGTTTTTAGTTTTTAACAGTATAAATTAAATTATATAAAAAAATTTTGGAATATTTTTTTTGGTCAAAAACGGTCAACGCCGGAGTCAACACCGGTTAACGCCAGAATCAATTGACCGGTGTATCAGAATTTTATGTATATGGTGTTGACTACATGACGTTGTACAGTTG
This sequence comes from Capsella rubella, assembly GCF_000375325.1. Taxonomy (NCBI): domain Eukaryota; kingdom Viridiplantae; phylum Streptophyta; class Magnoliopsida; order Brassicales; family Brassicaceae; genus Capsella; species Capsella rubella. The sequence continues at coordinate 10,690,378 of NW_006238919.1, forward strand.
ATGCATGTGGCCATGCAATACATATAGTTCGTGTAGCTGAGTGTACAATATGATATTTGGCATGTGTGACCATGCATTCCTCTAGAGTTGGTTTAGTCAGCCTTCTTTTTCCGTTCTAAAAAGTGAAATCACTAGTGAGTTAATTTATCCTAAATATATCTTATGTATGTTTTAAGATTTGAAATTTGCAATAATTATAAAATTTTGTAAAACTACAAATTTATTTTAATTTAATAAAAAAAAATTCTAAGAGCCTACCAATAATCACCTCTCAAAACTAAAAACTAATTCACAACTGTTATCTTTTACCTTTTCAATTTTACTAATTAAATAATCTTAAGATTAAAATTTAAGAGCTTAAGGTTAATGTTGTTCTTATAGATTATTCTTTGGTGGCAATGCATGTCTAGCTAATGATGGAATTGCGAATTATCAATGGTATTAATAATTTAATATCCAAAATGGTTAAGTACTGTATCGATGCTAATTTAGTGGTTAAGTACTGTATCGATGGTTAAGTACTGTACCCAGCAAAATGGTTAAGTACTGTATCGATGCTAATTTAGTAGTTTTTAGGAAAATGTTAAGATTCACGTGTCAATATTTCGCTGGGTAAAAAACAAAAGAGAAGAAAAAAAAAACTCGTCATTTTTCACTTTTTCTCGTTTTCTCTCTTTTCGTCTTCTCTTCTCAGATCATCGCCGTCTCGTCTATCAAGGTTACTTCTCTTCTCAGATCATCGCCGTCTCGTCTATCAAGGTTAGTATTTGATGTCTTTGATATTTAGGGTTACATGAATTGGGATCTTCGAGATTAGGGTTAAAGAAAGAATTGGGATTGATCGTTATGAATTAGGGTTCGTCAGTTAGCAGTCCCTTTGAATTGGATTTGATGTGTTTGAGATTAGGGTTATTTGAATTGGGATTGATCGTAATGATTTAGGGTTCTTGGATTTGATCGTAATCTGAATTGGATTTGATCCGGATGAATTAGGGTTGTGAGTTAGGTTTTGTTTCTTTCATTCTTTGTTTGGTTTTTCAGATTGAATTTGATATGTGTGTTGGTTATGTTTTTGAACCTGAATGTTTGTTTTCAATTTGATATGTTTTGATTCGAAGAATTTGATATGAGTTTCTGAGTTGAATGATACACGGTCTATTGTTATTTGTTTCTGTTTGTAGGGATGGCCAAGTTGAATCCTCATGTGTTTATGGAGATATCCATTAATAAGGATCCCCCTGAACGTGTTCTTATTGAGGTATTGCCTTTCCGTCTCTCCCCCTCCCCAATTCTTTCTTTCTTTCATGTCTTAAAACTTATGGTTTTCTTTATTTTTGTAGCTGTTTGCAGATGATGTGCCTCGTACAGCGGAAAAATTCCGTGCCCGCTGCACAGGTATCTTTTAAGATTTACTCACAACATTTGCTCTCGGATGAATTAGGGTTTGTGAGTTAGGTTTTGTTTCTTTCATTCTTTGTTTGGTTTTTCAGATTGAATTTGATATGTGTGTTGGTTACGTTTTTGAACCTGAATTACATTTTTGGTGTTTGTTTTCAATTTTATATGTTTTGATTCTAAGAATTTGATATGTGTGTTGGTTATGTTTTTGAACCTGAATTACATTTTTGATGTTTTTTTTCAATTTGATATTCTTTGATTCTAAGAATTCGATATGTGTGTTGGTCATTTGCTGTCGGCACCTTCTTTATATTTCAGGTGAAGCCCACCCTGATCTATGTTTGAAAGGGGCCTGCTTCAATCATATCATAAAAGGATTTTCGGCCGCAGTATGCGATGATTCTGGAAAGGGTAATCTCACTTTGTTATCCTTACTGATGTACTCAGTTTGACATTTAATTATGCCAAGATTTGTAAGGACTTTGGTCGGTTTGTAGGCACTGGTGGGCAGAGCACCGATGTTGGGGAGAAAGGTTCACGGAACCATGATGAAGGAGTCCTCTCAATGGCAAATGGAGGCAACGGGCCCTGTTTTTTAATTCTTTTTCTACCACAACGACATCTTGATGGGTAAAAACTACTCCCAGATTTTTTTTCTTCTGAAGTTCATTGTCAAGGATACTGATGTTTTCTTCGTTCATATTTGTAACATTAGTGGGGATCGTGTTGTATTTGGCAAAGTTGTTGGTGGTAAGAGTGTAATCAGGAAAATGGAAGATGTGGGGTCGATTGATGGGAAACCTTATTGCTCAGTTAAAATAACAGACTCTGGAGAAATGTCTCGAATTAGAGTACCTGAAAGAGAAAAAGGTAATGAAGTTCAATTATCTTTGAATGTGAGTTTCTAGATTACTGATGCAGAGACATTAATGTTTATCTGACCTTGAAGCTAAGGGAAGACACAAAAAAGAGGAGGAAACAGAAAGTGATGGGAAGAGGACAAGAAGCCCATCTCCAATTGGTGTGTCCAAGTACATCCAAAGGGGGCGTGGATTCACCGAGAAGTTTTCCTTTGCTCGGAGGTACAGTACGCCTCCTCGTCGAAAAAGTGACAGGACCAGGGATAGGTAAGGCAATCTATCTTCCTTACAAGTTACGATAAAGGAAGACAGGTCTCCTGATTGTTGGTGGTAAGACTGTACTCAGGAAAATGGAAGATGTGGGGTCGATTGATGGGAAACCTTCTTCCTCAGTTAAAATAACAGACTCTGGAGAAATGTCTCGAATTAGAGCACCTGAAAGAGAAAAAGGTAATGAAGTTCAATTATCTTTGAATGTGAGTTTCTAGATTACTGATGCAGAGACATTAATGTTTATCTGACCTTGAAGCTAAGGGAAGACACAAAAAAGAGGAGGAAACAGAAAGTGATGGGAAGAGGACAAGAAGCCCATCTCCAATTGGTGTGTCCAAGTACATCCAAAGGGGGCGTGGATTCACCGAGAAGTTTTCCTTTGCTCGGAGGTACAGTACGCCTCCTCGTCGAAAAAGTGACAGGACCAGGGATAGGTAAGGCAATCTATCTTCCTTACAAGTTACGATAAAGGAAGACAGGTCTCCTGATTATACTAAAGCCTCGTTCTGTTAATTTTGGAGGTATCCGAGCAACAGCTCATTGAGGAGACGTCCTAGAAGCCCACCCAGAAGGAGGAGCCCCTTCCCTCTAAGGTTTGCTCACTTGTATCTTTATATTATGCATTTGGCTTGGGGAGATAAAGCTTGTAAACCAGCACCCAGAGCCACTTGCATTAAATTCCGATTTGAATGACTTTAAAGCAATGTGGGAAGTCCTCTGAAAAAGGAGCGTAATCTTGCATAGGTACAACAGGATGATAAGGAAGACTTCTCGGAGTCCAGATGGAGACCGTTTCAGAGAACGAAGCCGGAGCCAGAGCCCGAGGCGTCATAGCCGGAGTCGGAGCCCTAGAAAGAGGCAGCCAATTATCCAAGACCGTCTCGGGACACAGAAATCCTCCATCAAAGGAGGACCCACCTCTCCTGCAGAATGACTCATCTCTTCTCTCCATCTGGACAGAGATAGCTATGCAGATTGATGAACACCCTTCTCCCTATTTTAGTACAAGCAGTCGGATATGAGATAGCTTACTTTACAGATTGTGGAACATTGATCAATTTCAGACTCATATATATGTTGGCAGAGTTGATTTTGACAAAACAGTATCTAAAGAAAGAAGGTTCATGGTATTCCGCTTGTTCATAGATAGGAATTAAATCTTTCTTTCCCACGAGAGGTTTTTTACAATGATTACAATCCTCGCGTCCTAAAACAGATGTGTTGGTCTTTGGGAACATGTAGATCGGGACTAACACGAGCCAGGCAGCAGCAAGAATTCCCAAGAGGATGGTCAGCACATCCATTTGTACTTGTGTGTCGACTTATCATCTATTGGCTCTTGGGTTTGGAACCATTGTTCGAATTCACTCTCTGTTTTCCCCTTACAAGCTTCTGCCTCTGTATCAACAACCATTGACCATTTTAGATTAGCCTTTATGCATGTGTGTGTATGTATTATTAATACGACTAGGTACTGATCTTACTACAGACTGTAGGCCCATTAATACGAAGCCCATTCTAAACCGTATCTAGCCTCCCTAAATATATATATATTAATGCGAACGCCGGCTAGGTAGTTTTGTTCGCTTCAATCCGAGATTTCTAAACCTAGTCGATATCAAGATCCAAAATTTCTCATGGATCAGGTAAATTTTCTCGCTCCTAATCTCAGTTTTTCTTCGGGATGATTACGGCCGTGTTCCTACTCTTGATGCTTATCTGATGTGTTTGATTTTCGTTCTAGATTAGAAAAGACCTTACTTCGATTTGCTTTCCCAATTTTGAAACTTTGATTTTCTCGTTAGTTTATACATACGCCGACGCCGACACCGGCGCCGGCGCCGACGTCTTTAACATCGGTGTTTTGGGACATCAATCTGTGTCCGGTTCCCCCTAGCTTTAATCCTCGTCGGGTCCGTCCGTGTATTAAACGGTTTTTGGAGAATCGTGGTTACTCTGGTCTTGTCATCATCACTGCTTTTGGCGTACTTCAAAATGTCCCTGATAACATCCTGAGAGGAGTCTTTTCCAGTGGAATCTCCCTCACTAACGTCCCCTACGGTATTTTCTCACCCTCCTTCCTTACTCTCAAAAGTCTTTAGTTTTTTCTGAAACAGTCTATATATATATATATATATATATATATATATATATATTTCATTCCTCTCAAAGTCTTTAGTTTCTTCTGAAACAGGTTCAGCTCCTTATGAAATTGGCGATATCATTTGTGAGTTTGCCGATGCATATCCACCTCCAGCTAATATAATGGTCATATCTGATCCGAATATCTTCAGTGATGTTTCTGAGTACCTACGTTTAACGGGACACCACCTTCTTCAGCCGTGTCCCTATGATTCTCTTCAAAGCCTTCTTGAGCAAGGTGTGTGTTTTGTCCTCTCTCACAGTGTTGTTGAACCAACCAGTAAATCTTTTGCTGAACTGGCTTTTTTTTTCTCCTCACAGATTCAGTGGCACCTGAGGAAACAGTTGAATGCTGGGCAGAAACAGTTGAATCTCCCTGCTGGGAGTGCTTGTTATGCTGCCGTGATCCTCCTGACCATGTCTTTGAGAATTTCATCACGCATCTCCATGGTGATGAACATGAACAATTGGTAATTAAGCTTTAGCCAAATCTTTTTTTGTCATTGTCTTTTTAGTCTCCTACCACAAGTTGTTTCAAGTCTTGACCCCATGTGCATTTGTTTTTTTCAAGCAGTTGTTGAAGTTACTGAATGAAAATAATGCTCCTCCACCCCCGGATCCCCCTGTTTCTAACGCAAAATCTCTCATGGTGAGGAAGCAACCAAAGTCATATGATAACGTTGATATCTCTAACATTTGTTTTTTTTTGCCTACATTGTTGAGATCTCTAACATTTGGATGTGCATTTTGTTTCCAATCAGACGTGGGACTGGTGTCCTCCACCACCAACTCACTATAATCGGTCAAAGAAGAAGGCTCTAACATTGGTCTTTTGGGACATCAATACGTGTCCGGTTCCTCGTTGCTCTGATGCTCCTCTGGTTGGTCCGTCCATCAAACGGTTTTTGTTGAACAAAGGCTACGTTGGTCCTTCCATCATCATTGCCGTTGGCTTATTAGAAAAAGTCGATGTTGACATCCTGAAGGGAGTCTCCTCCAGTGGAATCACTCTCACCAGTGTCCCCTACGGTATCTTCTCATCCTTGTGCCTTCCTACACTAATGGATATCTTCTTTGATGAATAGAGAAAGTCTTAAGTCTATAGTCTCTGAAACAGGTTCCTCAGACATTGAGCTTCTCGCTTGTGACTTTACCAATAGCCATATGTTTCCATTTAATATAATGGTCATATCCGATGCAAAAATCAGCGGGCTTACTTCTCGATACCTAAAAAATATGGATTGCAACCTTCTTAAACCGTTTCCATATTCTTCTCTTCAAAGATTTCTTCTGGCAGGTGTGTGTGTCCTCTCTCACGGTGTTGTTGAGATAATCAGCAACTCAGTTACTGAACTGACTACTATCTTTTTTTTTTTTTTCTCCCCACAGATTCAGGGGCACTTGAGAAGGATAAGTGCAGTGGAACTGGGGAATCTGCCTACTGGTTTTGCTCAGTATGCTACCCTGGTCTTGCTTACAGAGGCTTTGATAATCTCACGGTGCATCTCTCTAGTGAACAACATCAATTCAAGGTAATCAAGCATCCTAACCAAACTGGACGAACTAATTGCATGAATACATTTTGTCACCTCTTACCACAAGCAGTTCCCCCTTTCTGATCTCTGGTTTTGTTTGCCTATATGTTGACCCCATGTTGTTTTTTTCCCTTGTTCATTAGGTTTTCAAGCAGTTGGAGAACCTGTTGCAGGAGAATGTTGGGCATCTTTTAAGTGAGTGTCATTACCAGGAGGCTGTAACATTGGTCTTTTGGGACATCAATACGTGTCCTGTTCCTTCTTCCTGTGATCCTCGTCTGGTCGGTCCTGGTATTAAACGGTTTTTGAAGAACAAAGGCTACTCTGGTCCTCTCACCATCACTGCCGTTGGCGTACTAACAGACGTCCCTGATAACATCCTGAGAGGAGTCTATTCCGGTGGAATCTCTCTTGATAACAACCATTGCGGTCGCTCAAGCGTTAATTATAGTGTTCGTGATTATACCTCTGCGAATCCACCTCCAGCTATTATAATGGTCATAGGCGATCCAGGGGTATTGCTGTCTATTTCTGACCTATTCAGCTATAAAGGGGGATACAAGTTTCTTCCATATGATTCTATTCTAAGCTTTCTTCCGGCAGGTGTGTGTTTGTCAGATCTCACAGTGTTGTTGAAATAATCAGCAGAACTGTTGCTGAACAGTCTGTTTTTATTGTATTTTATTTAAAGATTCAGGTGAACTTGAGGGGGATAATTGCAGTGAAACGGGTGAATCTGCCAGCTGTGTTTGCTCAGATTGCTGCCGTGGTAATGTTGAGAAAGACTTTGAAAAATTCTCCATGCATCTCTCTAGTAGAGCACATAAACGGGCGGTAATCAATCATCCTACTGTATAAATAGATCTTGTCATTGTCTAACTATGCTTGAGTCAAAACAACCTCTAACCACAAGTAGTTTCCCATTCTGACTTTTAGTTTTGTTTGCCTAAATTTGTTGACCCCTTGTGCATTTGTTTTTCAAGCAGATGTTGGACTGGCTGCCTAGAAAATCTCGGTTTTCTCTTCTTCAGGAGGATGCTTCCCACCATGGTGGCGAATCAAGCAAAGGCAAGTTTCAATATCTTATTACGTTGGAATTTCTAATCTCTAGAATTTGTGGGGGGATTTTTTCTTAATGAAAACTTAAAACATTGTAGGGAAAGTGCAAGAAACGGAGGACGTGAACAAGAAGAAAAACAAGAGGAAGATGAAGAGGAATATTAAGAAGACGAAGGCCCTTTTTTTAATAAGGCATTTGGTATGGTTAATGGTTTGTTTTACCTTTAGCGGCGAATGTTGGATTTCTAATCTCTAGAATTTGTGGGGGGATTTATTCTTATATGAAAGCTAAAACATTGTAGGGAAAGTGCAAGAAACGGAGTCGACGTGAACAAGAACAAAGACAAGAGGAAGAGGAAGAGGTGGAATAGTTAAGAAGAAGAAGGCCCTTGGTGATGGTTTTTTACCGAGGCATTTGGTATATGGTGAATGGTTTGTTCTACCTCTGGAGGCAAATGTTGTATTCACTTATATCAATACTTGTGCTTATTTTTCAAGTCTCGTTTTTATTATTATTTAGAACTTTATCGATACTTCTTAAATTAACTATTTGTATATGGCAAATGGTGGGTTAACGTAATGCTACTTATGCTTAATTTCAAGTAACGTTTAAATAAAATAAAATTATCTATACTTGTTAATACTTAATACCACTATTTGTGTAAATTGAGATCGGACATAGTAACCGGATGGTATGTTTTAAATTTCAAATGATTAATAATGTGACATCGGTGATAAATTAAAGAATAATGATGGAATTATCAATGTAATTCCGGCTTTTCTATTGAATAATCATGGATCATCGAAATTACAATTAATTATTATAAGGTAAAAAAAATGCGCCGAGGTATAATACAGAATATTCTTGGAAATTCCCAAAAGCTTTAAAAGTTTTTGAGTATAGGAGAATGAAAGAAGGTAGGGTCTAGTTATGACACTTGTGTGCTCTCTTATGTGACATGTCATCATGCCAACAAACGAATGCGAATCTGTTTTGACTTTGAAGATTCTGATGTCTTACTGGTCGGTCAACACTTCTTGTCTTTTTCACAAATTTCGAAATTATCTGAAATTTCTTCTATTTTGGATGGTAATTGTGATATTTATAAGTTTTGTAAAGTGAATTATGAGCTTAAACTATGTGTCTGTCTATTGCTGCTAACACAAAGACTGCATACTAAAGTGAAGTTTTATTCCAATATTGCTATACAAAATGTTGGTAATCCACTAGTTCGGTTGATGTGCTTTAACTCCATATATTAAGGCAATATCTCTGCAAAGCAGTTTTACATGAAATACATTGGCCCCAACAATGAAATTGAAACCAGTGTTATTACTAGGCTAGTAGTGGTAATATGTGGTGACAGCTAATTTAACTGGAGCGGTGCTTCCAAGTTCAATATTTAATTAGCATTGGCATGATATATATGGGTAGAAGAAGATATACATGAATAGTTTTTATTTCACAAAACGTATGGCGGCAGCGCAAGGTGGTGGGGTAATCATGGCGGTGAGGACGGCCAACAAATAAATGACTTTCTTGTTCCATTCATAAACAACTTTTGCTATATTTCTTTGTTTACTCTATTTCTCTGTTAGGATGATATATCATATGCATTGTCAATGTATGGGTTTACTAACAATGGTAGATCTATCCAAAATATAATCAAATTCATCATATAACATAAGCAAAACCAAAGGAATACAATGATTTTGCAAGTTTTGAACACATTTCTTGTTTACTTCATTCAACTCAAGCCTAAGACGCGGAAGCAATGTGATGGCATAACTTTATAAAAATAGCATATACCGATATACGTTGTTTTAAATTCACAGACACAGCTCGAAATTACAAAACCCTTATACCAATAAAGAACATTCTCGCTATACCCACACCCAAAATCACAAACTTGGTTTACTTGTATGTACTGTAATCAGTTTAAATAAAAGTGCTTAAACCAAAAATAACATGTCTTGTATAGTTGTGTTACATACTCACACAAACTCCAACCGCACAAGAAGCTTCACGGATCTACACTTCACGCCATCTTGGTTATGCAGGGAAAACGGCACGTATTCCTTGCCTCAGCTCCCATACCGTCAAGCAAGTTTGCCCTCCAAAATCGTCTTTCTCAGACATGTCATACTCATGTACCTCAATACGTAGAAGAGCAAGCTCTGGAACTGTTAATGGGAACTCAAACACCTCGTCCCAAGCTGGTATCCAGTTATCCTCTAGTGTTTTCGTCTTCTTCATCACTGTATCCGCTGGAACTCCAGCGATTCCAACCTGAGATCAATTTTTGAAACTCTATTTTAGCCTCAAGACTCAAACTTAAAGGCATGCTTGCATATTTTTTATACCCTTGTATAGAAGTCAGGGTCAAATACAGAATATAGTTACCTAAAACATATATAAACAAACCAACCATTATGAAGAGCTCATGAAAGTTTACTGAGGATTCAACATTTGGAAATGACCACAACAGAGAATAGTTCTCTGACCCTTAATGTTGTTTTTACTGGTAATGAAGCTTCCGGGTCAAATACAGAATCTGATTTCAGCAAAATATCAGGTTTCTTGATGTAACCACATCCTCCATTTCCTCTAAACATTCCTTGCATTACCCACAATGATCTTCCAAGTCCCTTCACACAAGATAAAGTCGTTTCAAGAATTCAATTTCTTTTGCAACTATATGTATATCTTGCATATGATTAGATGTTCTGTTAACTGTAAGGAGAGAACTTTGGAGATGTAAGAATATTAAGAAGAAACCTGCATATTGAAAGCCACCATTTGAGCTCCATGGCTCCATCCAACCAGAGGGTTGTAATTCGATGAAGTAATCCTAGTTCCTTTCGGATAAACCCGGAGCAAATTCCGCTGAGTAAACCTACATTATTTATTCCATGATCAACAGAGTTTCTTATGACATTTTGAAATATAAGTGAATCTCTATATGGACTGATCTTATATTTGATGTATATAAGAAGAGAAACTTGAGAGAAATACCTCACAATCTTTTCAGCATATTTTTTCTGAGGCCCTTTTCAAGTTGTTCTTCACTCAAGCTAAGCCTTCTTACTTTATCAGGATCCACCTACTAACATTCAGTTATTCCGCCTTTCGGTTTCCCGGCCTGGATTGCAATCAAATGCTTGTACTCCGGTGGCGCATTCTTCTTAATCTTATCATCACCATCGTCTTCATCATCATCATCAGTATCATCATCTCCGTTTGAATCATTCTACAACAAGGAATAAAGATAAGACCAACTAATACATATGAAAAACCAATAAGATTAAAAAGAAGATGATGAGTAATGTGTTTCTACACAGACCTTGTCACCACTTCTATCCCTTCGAACAAAGCTTGGAACTTCTCTTCCCCAAACTTCTTCATCTTTCAAATCTCTACTTTTTTTCACCACATCATCATCTTTTACTGCTTTATACTCTTTAGGAGGTTTTGTTGATATCATTATACGATTTTTCAAAGATGCAGGCGATGGGAACTCTTTTAAGCATTCCCCGGAAGGAGCAGTAAACAACATTTCTCCAAATATATCTGTAACCATCTAGAACAATACAAAATCTCTATATATATCAATAACTAAAACCAAAAAGAAAAATTCTCAACGAAATGCAAAATAAGCTACACACCTCAGCAACTTTAGCTTGGAGATTAGGAGTAAGATGATCTTCAAGAGTCACAACAACTGGGTAATCAGATACATCAAAGGCATGTTCTCTAATAGCTCTTAGACATTTGATCAGCTCCACAGGTGATGTAAGAGTCCTAATATTTGAAATGGTTCAGTAAGAACAAAACCAAAAGAAAAATTCAAAAAACAGAGGCATTACTAATTATATAGATACCTTCCATGAAGAACATCGATACCATCTTCATCAGAGTTAGGCCAAATATCCAATTCAATAACTCTAACACCTTTTTTCAATGCTTCAATTATAGGCACTTCACTGCAATCACTACTCAGTTGATTACCAGTTAAATACGAATTATGTCCTGTATATATAAAATAGTGAGACAAAGGAGCATCCATATCTTGATGCACCTGCCAAACAAAAAAAAAATTCATATAGTAATTCAAGAATCAAACAATCTCTACAAGAAAAATACAAAAATCTCGATCTTGATTTCGATTACCTCAAGAGAAGAAAGAGGAGAGTTGTTAATAGCAAAAAGGTATTTGAAGAAAGCATCAAGGTGGAGACCATTACGATGAAGAAGAGAAGATGAGGCGTTGACGATCGCTTGAGCTTCCTCTCTGGTCGCTTTGTCTTGTTTCTGAACATCGATAAGGAACCTGAGGAGGAGATCGGTGGTCATGAGACCTCTGTCGGAATAAGTCTCGAAAAGGGTCTTGATCTCGGGCGGTGCTACCGAGACAGTGTGTCGATACCTCCGACGGAAGCAGAAACAGACTTTGTATGTTTGCTTCGACATTGTAGGAAAATCACAGACCGATGGCGATGACGATGAAGATGATGATTGATTGATTCGTCCAGAGTGTGAGTTTTGATGATTGGAAGAAGGGAATGTGATCTCTCTCTCCGTCTCAATCTGAAATTTAGATGTGTTGTTCTGTTTCTCGTTGGCGGTTTTATTGTAATAGTGACTTTTTCCATAATTTGATCCTATGATTATTTTAAGAGTATTTTGGATGTCGGACAAATGTTTAATTTTGATGTATGAGTATTGGTGTATTTATGTTTTTTCCCACAATTTATAATAATTATATTTTGAGTTTATTAAAATAATTAATTTTAATTAATAAGTAAAAACATATTAAATATTGGATTAATATTAAACATTGTAAATTTTTATGTTTGCATAAAATATTTGAAAAACTAGGAAAAATATCCAAGTTATATAAACAGAAAAAAATAAAAACCTACAAAATAGTCAAATATTTTTTTTTTAAGTAGATGAAAAGTAAATAAAATTGAAGAAATATTTATATCTATAATCAATGAAAATAAATTGATGTAAACCAAAATCAAAATAAATTGATAAAATAAAATAAAAATCATATAAAACAAACTTTTCTATAGATGTATATTATATAGTTCCAAATATCAAACTCAAAGAGCTAATGTAATAATTTAAATAGGGGAAAATGTCTATACATTTTTACTTAGTTTTCTAATTTTCTTCTTTTTATGGTGAGATAGATACTCAGTCTGCATCAACTTCGTGGATCATGTCCTGGAGCTCAGCTTCTATTGGGTTCTGCCCAAGTGATCTCATCACTGTCCCAAGCTCCTTTGTGGTGATACAACCTGCAAAACCAACCAATATTGAAGCCAACTTCAGATTTCAGAGTGCAAGAGTTCCAAGTATCAGGGAGAAGAAGAACCAAATGTAATAACACATATCCCAAATAACTGTACCAACTAAAAAATGCTCTTTGTACCGTACTCGTATTCCACTACTTAAGTTGGCTTCAATATTCAATATATCAGCTTGACAGATGAAGATACGACCCAGTAAAATCGATCGTTCGAAAAAAGTGTACCAAGTTAACAAAGAAACATTTCAAGCCTCTTTCTAATCAAAGGCCACAAGATGCATCATGTTCTAAGAATCATGCCATGACCAATAAGCACCAGAAGATGTACACCATGCTAAGACTAATGCAGCAGAGCTTTGCAAGTTCTCAACTAACGTAACTCAGAGCAACATAGATGATACTATGAACTTCTTCTTCCTTAACAGATTTGAGTATAAACATGTACAGATCAATCTACCTGATTCAATTTCAAATTCAAACCCAAATGACCACTAAATTATGTGAGTAACCTCATCGTACATATCAAAATTAGCAAGATTCGTCACAAGATTGGTTCAGAATCAGAGCAAATAACAAAAGAAACAACAAGGCAACAATCTCCCATGTCACGATTTGAGCAAACAAGCAAATACTAAAGCTAATCAAAACGAGATCGTCCTCTAAATCACATGAAATTCAGGATCAGAGACAGATTCTAACAAATGCTAAGAATCCATATATAACCACAAAAAAATACAAACCCCATCCTTATCTCAGCTAATCCCCAAAACTCATATCGGATTTGGAAGACATACCTTCTATCGCGATCCGTTCTTCGTCTTCAGAGATTCTCCTCTTCCTATGGCGAAGCTTTCTACGGCAGAGACGACCCGATTCTGATGTTTCTTCGCCGGAAATTCGATCGCCACAACAATCGCCAAACCAATCGCCTTCTCAACCCTAGTCGAGAGAGAGACAGAGAGAGAGAGAATGGGAAGAGAATGCGAAGAAACATTGAAGACCCCAACAAATTTTTTCCCCACTAATTCACACGACCAATCATAATTTGTCACATGGCAAGAGGGACGAATGAATTTGGTCCCGATTTTAGAAACGTTTACTCACATTTAACGTATTTATGATATATTTTTTGGCAAATAATTCAAATGGACTTGGCATAAATATGTTGTTGCAGTTGCTCTAAAGATATGAATTTGCATTTACTTGTTATAATAGATTTAATTAGTCCACGTGGATTGATTTTTAAATTTTATGTCGGCAGATTTTCATTTTATTATCTCTTCTAATTGTTCTTTTGACTTCTTTTTAATAATTTAATTAGATAAGTTCTTTACTTGCTCTGATCAACTTCGAAGTGGGATGTAATTTGCTAGTCATGAAAAAAATATTAAATGATTTTAAAACTATTGTAGTGTAAGTTTTGGGAAAAAGGAATAAAATCGGCCTGCTACTAGATCAAAAACTCATAAAGGAATTAACAAGAACAACAAGAACAACAACAAAAAAAAAAAAATGAATAAGATTATAGTACATTTATATTGAATCTCTTTTTGTATTAAAAAATAATAATTGTCAAAAAAAAATCACAGGTCTAGTCACGTCGAATTTTGGGTCTAACATTGAAAACTATTTTATATTAGGGTGAATATGAGGGTACAGTTTTAAATATCTCTGCTACTCTGTAAACAATGGTTACAACAAAACCGTTGATGGTGTCTGCCGATATTCATTGACTCATTTCCCAGATTCCGAGCTATTTTGGTCGGAGCATAATCGTTGAGATCTGGGGAAAACTAAGAAGCACGAACCTACTTTGATTTTGAATTAATGGCGATTACGGCAACTAGATTGGCAACAGATTCTCAGCTCTCCACGGATTGGTCAAAAGAAAAAGAATTTTAATTTATATTTTCATGATCACAAAAATAATATCATATCTCGAAACAAATCTTACTCTAATCTATTCGAATCAATACATATATCCATCTTATCAAATCAATTATTTTGATAAAATTCCTATGTATGTTCACCGTCTTATTACACCCATATAAATAAAGAAAGATACATAACTAACCTACGTTGAATCTCTTACGAAATAGTTTATCTCTGATTGTCCATAGTTACTCGATCGATGTCGATGCTTGGAAGAAACAAGCGCAAAGAAAGATCCTTGCCGGATCCGGAACAGGAAACAAACCCACCGTCAGGGATGCCTTCTTCTTCAGCTGATGATCACTAGTCGTCGTGCAACCTGCAGATTTAAGCAAGCCTGTCATTGCAGTTTTTAAATGGTAGAAAGTGCAAATACTAGTTTATCAGAATCTGAGAAGAGCATTAGAAAGATTGGACATTTCGGTTAGTTTTTGCTTACATTGCAATCGAAAGCGTATTTGCGAGCAAGGACTATTGCTGCATTACGTTCTTGTTCTGATTCAAAGGTAAGTATGAAACTTAGACTCTTTCTTGGTTGCCAGAACAACGCCTTGGTAGGAGTCTTAATATTGCTTCTAACTCCACAGAGCTGAATAATTTATACACCAAAAAACCATATAAGCTTGTAAGAATATCAAAGATTTGTTTCTGTGAAACAGAATGAAGAAAGAGTCTCAAGATACCTGCATGGATGTCGAATATATTTCTCTCGCCTTTGATATCCATCCTCGAGACAGCTTTATCCTTGTCTTTCCAATGGTAAAGATATGAGACCGGGATGCATAGTCTTGTCCATTCATCTGTGATATAACCACCTGAAGCAGAGTTTGACATGTTCAGAACATGAAACTAACATTCTGAACTTCTTGAAGAAAATGTTGCAACATACGATGAATTCACTGTTCGATTTTCGCATCAGCGTCTCCTACGCGTGACTGCAAACCAGAATCTGCAGTTCAATAAGCCAGACATTAGCTTATTATTGTCCACATAATGTAAAATGTTTGTATCTTCTATATTTTTCGAAATACCAACTAGGATCAACTGGATCATCGGTTGTAACTGTGAATTTTCGTCCATTTGAAAGAATGTCTGCCTGTAAGATCCTCCCAACATCAAATGGTTCTGGAGCATATATCGATTGGATGGCACCTAAGAGCAAGATATGAAACTGCTCAAGCTAATGTTCATTAACTAAAAACCAAATGATGAAGCAAACAGATAGGAGCAAATATCAGATATAGCTTCCCTGCGACTAGTTTCACATGCTGCACGATACCACTGGATCGAACAGTTGGAAAGATCAGGAGAATTGTCTGGAGCATTAACACGGACTTTTAAGCAAGAGCCTAGACTTTGTGTGCCTTCCAGAACAAACGGACAAGACTTGGATTCCTCTGCTCTCTTGAAACGTTTAACAGTTGTTGATAAAGGGAAGAACAAAGAAGTTAGCAAAGACCAACTCTAGCAAATAAACTTAAGAGCAAATATGTTGAAAACTCAATGTGCACAACAACATACCTCTTTATAAAGATTAACATAATTCATATACTTCTCTTGGATTCGATTCCTTAAACCATGAAGCTCCTGTTGCATGCCGATCACCTGGATTACAACACAGTCTTGAATAACACACAGAGTTCATAACTTTAATGTGGCCATACTAGAGTGCAATGAAATTGATGAAGCACCTTTGTTGGGTGATGCATCTGTTTGATTTGCCTTCCTCAGCCAATTTCTCCACATCCTATGAATTGAAAACATGAGTTGGCTAGAAACTTTCCTATAGACTTTATTATCTGGACTAGATAATAATACTAACCGGCCCCTGAGCTCTAGAAGCTTCAGAAATCCGTTCTTGTTCTTCAAATGCCTCTCCAAGTTTCAGCACGACGGCCGTTGCAGTTTCAATCTCAGCGCAAGCAAACGAATTTTCTTGATTTACTAGTTTCTTTGCATCTTCAGAAGTCTGTCATCATGAGTGTAACATTAATCAGTTTCCTTGTAGTTTTAAACTGTTGGAAGTCTCTAAGTCAACACATTTTTGTATCAATATCTATAATCTAGTAGCAAGACCTCCTTGAGGAAGTTTCCTAGTTTCTTCACTTCAAACTTTTCTTGAATTAATTTACCTTCATTTTGAGTTAACTTCACAGCCAGAGCTTCAACCTATTCTCAGACATCACAATTTTGACCCAAGTCACATAAAAAAAAAAAACATTCATAATGAACAAGGAATTATGCTTTTCTTAAGAGAAAATGTGGTGAAAGAAATGTTAACCATTAACAAGGAATTATGCTTTTTTTAAGCTGTTTCCACATCTTCCTTGTTTTTCCCATCCGTGCGTCCTCTCCTGCATTCTAAAGCATCCATTAGCTTCTTCAACATAACATGTCCCTCCAAAGAAGCCACTTCTCTTAGTTTAGCCTAAAAAAAAGAGTTGGAAGAAACAGATTTAAACAAACAAAAAGAGAAACGCCATATCAAATCATAAAGGAGAGCTATGTATGTAGAAACTAACCTCATCAGCCAAACTAACAGCTGAAGCCAGATTCTTTTCGAATTTACTAGCAAGGTTGCGGACCGAAAGCCGCTTGTGCTGATCAGACAAGAGCTCGCTCTCCTTCTCTACAGTCTCTTTCACTGATGGACATTTATCATCTTCCTTAGGTTCCTCTACTATCTGATTATCAGGTTCTAGTTTGTATGTTGGAAAATGATCAGATAGTGGAACAGCTGACTTAGACAATGTCCTCCTGTCTTCGATTTCAGGGCACACTTTAGTCATTTTTCCTGGATCTTTGTCTGTTTCCTCAGCAAAAGACAAAGAGCAAATCAAGAAATCATTAAATTGTTCAATTTAAGATTCACAAGATTACTGTACTAGAGAAAATGCGGTCAAGATGAACCCCATAAGTTAAACAAGGATCAATCTTTGACGTTTAACAAAAAGCTTCAAAGTTGTTTTATTGATCTGAATTGGAAGAGAATTTTAGCTCTATCTAAGTATCTAGTATAAGAAATTCATAATACAATTTGGCCTTACACTAATTAAGAAAGAAAAAATTGAGCATCACAAGAACATGGACGTCATGAAACAGGAAACGACAAAACTCAGGAGAAGAATCAATCAACTCAAGGCCCAGATACAGAGAAGAAACTCAAGAATGAAGAACAAAGAAGAATGAGAACAAGAAGAATAAAGAGAGAAGTGGATCTTTTAGTCTCACTCTCTCTAGTCTCCGTCGTCGTTTGGCATCTTTTGTCCTTTTTAGCTTTTACAAAAAAAAAACTAATACTATTTTTTAAAAAGTGTAGGAAGATTCTTTATCTATTAATATCCAAAAACTAATGGTAAATGATTGTTAAGAGAGAAAACAAAAGTTTCAAAATTTGTTTAATGCTCTCATTTGTCTGGGAAGGTTATTTTTCTGTTAAGATGCAAAAACTACATATCACTAATTTCTCCATAGAGCTATTTGATCAATTCGTGGTGTCTTCACGTGCATCTTTAAGAACCGCCGTACACCTGAATCAAAACAGCTATTTGGAGTTCTTTTTTCTTTCATATCAAAACAATCTCATATAAATCTTTAAAAAAATTAACATCATCATTGTAATATAGATATACTTTGAGATTGGATTTATGAGCATCATACAATACCGCCTATTATACTTTGTAACCAAATTCCGTAGTTATGGTTGAGTTTGGAGTTAACTCTTGATAGGTAGGATCGTCGATATAAGTACTTAGAGCATGAACATTGGTAGGATTTTGAATGAGGTCCCAATGTTATTCTAACAATATTTTTATCGAGGGACAAATGTTTAATTTGTATGTATGAGCATTGGTGTCCTATGTATTTTGTCCCACAAATATAAAAATTATTATTTTTTAAAATTAATTTATTTTAATTAATAACTAAAACATTTGAAATATTGGATTAATATATAACATATAACATTAAACCAATATTTTTATTTTAGATTAAACCAACATTTTATTGACTTCTTAGAAATTTAGAAATTAATCTTCTTATCTGTAAGATATCCAAAATTAGTCCAAATATGCTCAATAAAAACATTTTTTAATTGTTGATGGGCTTGTTTATCCCGAACTCTTGTTCGACGAGTAATTGTTGTGCCGATATTTGAACCCACATTGGCGGCATATTCTGATTTAAATGATTTGTAATATTTTGAATTAAATTTTGAAAATGTGTTTTTGGATAGTATTTTTTTTTTTAATGAATACAGAGTTAGAGATCGAGTCTACAAAATAAATATCATATTCTATAGCTAAAATAACCACCGTGACAAAATGCTAATAAAAGGCAAAAATAATTAACATAGCAGCAAAAATAATTAACATAGCAGCCACGTATTCCGAAGGACTCTCATACATCGTCCTATTATAAGACACGTTACTTCACTTATTAATCATTTATGATTTAAATTTAATTCATATAATAGGTGGGACTTATTGTATATACGCTAATGCACATGACCTTAGAGGTCGGAATAAAGGGACTGAACAGATAGGCAATTTTGTATTATATCAGGGATCGTCGAATTACAGGTAAACGAGAGAAATGGCCGAATGGCTTTACAAACACACAAGAATAAGCCGAACTCAACTTGTACTTGCTATCTCACTCTTAGTTAACTATCTGTCTCGCCACATCATGCCCCCCCCTCGGCCCCTCCCCCTGCATTTATAGCTGATGGAACAGCACGGGGTTGTGCACAAATGCTGACCTAATTTGCAGGCGGCGGACTTCCTTTGGTCGGGCCGAACACTTTGGGCTGGGCCCTTAATGGGCCGCCAGTGGAGGTCTCTGATCGTTTTGTCTCTTAGTGAC
The DNA here is from genome assembly GCF_000375325.1 of Capsella rubella. Lineage (NCBI taxonomy): Eukaryota > Viridiplantae > Streptophyta > Magnoliopsida > Brassicales > Brassicaceae > Capsella > Capsella rubella. The sequence goes on from NW_006238919.1 coordinate 10,709,758, forward strand.
GATCAAATGTTCTAGAAGCCACGTCATCGACTTCGATTGGCGGTGAACTGGGGAGGTGACTCGTGGACCGAGGCCCATATCCAACATTAACCCGTGAGCTTTCGAGTCAACTAAACGTGACAGCCCATATATGAAGCCCATTTATACAGAATAAGGCCCATTTAGTGATTTGATTATCATCTCCACCGTGTTCTTCTACTGCGGTGGACTATCGGCGCTGTCACACGGTGTAGGAGGAACGGAGAGAGAGGTCGATCATCATCTCTTGATCATCGTCTCAATGGCGCAGATCCCGAACTTGAAAATGCTCCCCTCAATCTCAAATCCATTAGGTGAGTCGATTACCATATTCAATCTTCGATGGATCGTTTCTTCTCCTTTTCCTCTCTCATATATGTTGGCTCATTTCTTTATTCAGGGTGAAGTCTCAGAGGGAGCTCGTTAACTTGCTTAAAGACGTAAGTCTCGTCACTCTCCTTTTCTTATGATTCAAAATGGGTCGCCTAGAGTTGTCAATTTCAAATATTTGATCAACACATCTCTGTTGATAATTTGAAATGAAAATAAAGAAGTCTTCGTCTCACTTGTATTCCGAATTCTTCTCTTTTCGATGAAATTACTGAACCAATGTCGTATGCTTGAGAGCATTAAGATGAATGAACTCTGGAGATGATTTACAGATTCCTGAAGATTTTGTTGTTCTTTCTATTTGGTGCCTTTGATTGTAGATTCGTGGAACTAAGTGCCTGGTTATTGATCCAAAGCTCAGTGGCTCCATTTCATTGATCATCCAGACGTCTTTGCTGAAGGTAATTACACGTTTTTCCTACTTATTTCATCTTGTGGAATAATTAGCTGTGGTGAGGAAATTCGTAAAATTGAAATGTAGAGAAAAGGAAGATCTTTTAAAGGTTGAGTTTGGTTTTAACATTAGCGTTGGTTTGATTTTATTTTTCTTTGCTTAATAGGAGCTTGGTTTGGAGTTACGACATCTTTCTGCAGAACCAGTTCAGACTGAATGCACAAAAGTGATTTATCTTGTTCGCACTCAACTCAGTTTTATGAAATTCATAGCTTCTCACATTCAAAATGATAATTCAAAAGCGATTCAAAGAGACTACTACGTTTACTTTGTCCCTCGTAGGTCAGTTGCATGTGAGAAGGTATGTGGTTATGGTCATCCTCCTATACAATGTCTGATTGTGTTTGCTTGTTTTACTACCTTTAAATAATGGATGATAATTATTTTATTCTGCTACTTTCAGATTCTAGAGCAGGAAAAAGTGCATAACCTGGTTACTGTGAAGGAGTTTCCTCTGTATATGGTTCCACTAGATGAGGATGTGATTTCATTTGAGCTTGAGTTCTCTGAAAAAGTGTGTAGAACTCTCATGGGTCCAATTCTTACTTATTACTTGATGTGCCTTTTTCCTTGAGGCCTTAAAATCAGAGGTTTCCTATGTATCTTGTTATATGGTTTTTGAATGATAGGACTGCCTTGTGGATGGGGATGTTAGCTCACTTTGGCATGTCGCAAAAGCCATACATGAGCATGAGCTTGAGGTTTGAATCTTTCTTTGTTCTGTATATAATGATCCACACAATACTATCTCATGACTAACTCTTCTCTTAGTTTTCTTTTGGAGTTATATCAAAAGTGAGGGCAAAGGGAAAAGCATCAGTTCGTGTTGCAGACATACTAAACCGCATGCAAGTGGAGGAACCCGTCAATACGAATGATGTAACTTTTGCCTAAAATTGATTGTTATAATAGTGACGCTGCTATCTTATATTTGTAGAAAATGCTTTGGTTTCCTCTTTCCACTATTTTAAATGATGTCTGTTCTATATTAGGTGGGAAGGCCTGAGTGGATACTCTCATTCTATTGGATAGAGAGGTAAGATTATCATGTGTATTCCTGTTATTTTAAATCCTTAAAGACAACAATGTCCATCAAGAATTGAATGTTAAAGAGTTCTGCCTGATGTGCACATTGAAAAAAAAATTGATATGACGCAAACAATTGATTTACTGCATATAAAGGTTAAGAGGTTGAATATTGTTACAATCCCACTTAACCTGGAATTCGGACTGGATGAGGGACCTTTAGAATGCATACTTGTGAACGATGTCTTCACATGCTGCTATCAGTTTCAACTTTTATTTTTCTCTTTCAGGTTGACATGGTTACTCCTATGTGCTCCCAATTAACTTATGAGGGCCTGATAGACGAGGTAATATACTGCAGTTTTGAGTTTGAGTAGAAGTAGCTTGAGTAGATTTTTCCCGCAGTGCACTTTTTTACTCTCTGAGGGAGTGATTCTGACTTTATGTATCATAGTTTTACTAGTAATTTCAGTTATATTGAGTGTTTTTGGTTACTCTTCTCATTATAAAATTTTACACAAGTGTGAGAGCCAAATTAATTTCTGCGGGTGTTCTCATTATCCTGCTACTTTTCTCAAATTTGGGGAAGATAAAGCAGTGGTGTAGAACTATTTGGTTTCATTGGCTGCAATGATTACCAACAACAATACAATTTGGATTTTAATTATGCTGGTTGATTGGATTTTCTATTAGCTGACTCCAACGTTTCTTTAAAGTTTTTGCATATCAGTAATGGAGCTGTCGAAGTTGACTCATCTGTGATGGGTGCTCAGCAGGAGGGAAGAAAGATGAAAGTTCCCCTTAATTCAAGGTTAGTTGTATAGCTCATATATAGATTCATTCAATCGTGTAAGACAAGTGGCTCTTTTTCTTCTATTTTACTAATGATTTGTGAGAGATACATGAAATGATTTACTTGGATGGGATAGGCACACATTTTTGTTACTAGTCCTTGTATTTATTGGTTATGCTCTTAAAAGAGGTTTCTAAACTGATAGCTAGATTAGACTTCCAAAGCTATGTGTTGTGTGTCTGTCTATTTCATTCCATAACTTTGTGTGGATGTATTCATGATGTTGATCTGAAAATGAAAATCTGTTAACTAGCCAACACTTCCAGTTGTAGGACACGTTTGAGTGTTAACTTTATTTCTTTAATTTTACAGTGATAAGTTGTTCAAGGAGACAAGGGATCTCAACTTTGAAGTCGTTGTACAGGTTGACCTTTAGCCTTTTGGCTTTCATTTTTTGTGACAAGGGATTCTATTTCCTTATCTTCCAGAGGCAGGTTTTACGTCAGAAGGCAATGTCTATGAAGGAGGACTACACTGAAATTAATTCTGTACGTTTGTCTCTCAGAGACTCTCTCTCTCTCTTCCTTTAGTAGTCTTGTTTATATGGTAGAAATTATGGTACATACATATTTATTTTCAAATTTTGTAGCCATCAATCATTTTATGCCTTAAGAGAACTAATGAAGAAGCAGGTTTGGTTGTTCTTGGCTTCCGTTTAGAATTAACTTCATTTCTTTTATTCTATGGTTAGGTTAGTTTGACATTCTAATGACTTCGTTGTACCTTTGTGGTTCCTGCAGGAACTGGCTGACAGTGAAACGGACACCGAAACTTATAGTTCAAGATACTGATACATCAAGGTAATCATTTTTTCCTTATGCTCCTACTGAGTACATGATATACTTCATTGATTTTGTTAATGTGATTAGGCTTATGAAGTAGGTCCAGATGTCTACTCCAGAAATATGGAAACTCGAATGCTAAATTTCCACTTGTATATTTGAAGATACCCCTCGTAATCTTTACTGCATGATCTGACAACAGCATTGGCTGAATGTTACATTTCAAATCTCTAATGAACTTGAAAGCTCTTTTTTGACTTGCAACTTTTGTTGATCTATGAGGACTTCCTCTATTTGTGATGCATGAACTAACATTATCATTTGTATATTCAGTTTTCATAGCATTACAAAATTGTTTTCTCGTTTGTAGTATGGGATCATCGGGTTTTTTTTTTCTTCATATGGTACATTTTTTTGCTTTCATTTTGTGTGTACATACATCGGATAATATTGATTTGCTAGGCCTTGCACCATCTTTTACAAGTCATGAAGTGGAGTGCTTAATTAAATAAGTTTTGAGTTGTGAGGAAAATAAATTTCTTGTGCAGGCCTAATGATATCTCTTATGTCTATTCTGGATATGCTCCTCTTAGCATTCGTCTTATCCAACAAGCTATTCATTCTGGATGGTTAGTTTGTTCTTGCATTTTATCTCAACATTTTTGCTTATGTGTAACACTTTGGCTTTCCTAAATAAGAAAATAACCATGAAGTAAAATAAAAACTGAGCATAAATGTCGGAACTTGAGAGAGCTTTTACTAATCTATACATGAATGTTGAAAGAATTGGTTTATTTGATGACTCCATCTACCTTACAAGCGACCTATGGAAGACATTTTGAAACTGTTACCTGGACCACATTTGGAAACTAAAAGAGTCAGTACAGTTTCTCCTTTTCCTAATTTAGAGAGATAAAAATGAAAAGGCTTCCATAATTGTTATGCTTCTCTTGCAAATATGTATATCTCTGTATACCTTCTCAGTACATATTCGATTGCAAATATGTATATCTCTGTATACCTTCTCTGTGCAGAGTGGACTCCCAAGTAGTCCATCAGTTGATTCACTGCATGGAGATTCAAATGGGCAAGTTTCTCATACAATTAGTTTACTGCCACAAAATGTAGTTTCTTCAAGACGTTAAGACATTGAACTGTTTTAATGGTGAGAAACCATTACAGGGTTGCTGATGGTAGATGCTCAATCGTTCTTGTTGTCTTCATTGGAGGTGTAACATTTGCCGAGATCTCTGCTCTGCGGTATCTTGCCTCTAAGGTAATATGCAAACTTCAAGTGTTTATAGTTAAAAGACAACTCTTTTTTGTCCGCTGAATCCTCCATTCTTTTGTCTGCATAATTATTTATCAGGAAGGAATGGCTTATGATTTGATTATTGCTACGACTAAAAATCGTCAATGGTGCAACATTGATAGAGACATTCATGGAAAAACTAGGCTGATTCATAACAGGTCATTATGTTTCGTATTTTCTCTTCTGAGCCTGTGTTTATTTATATATTTTTTGTTTCTCGTTGTTTGCCTTCTGGATCATTTTGGTTGCAGACTGAGAATAGTATTCGAATGTTGTAGAGTGTTCCAGTTTTTACTTTTTGGAGTGAGATATAACACGATCTTCTTGTACAAAATCAATGATGTTTTCTTGATACATCTTTCATAATTAAATAGACAAACATTTGTTTTATATTACATGTGTAAAAAATATTATCTCAAACGACAATGTTAGGAACTAAAAAACGACAATGTTACAAGGCATCATTACACAACTATTAATACAGAATCTCATCACCACCGAACGTGACAGTAAATACTGTTAGAATTTGGACATGAAAAGTCGCATTTTGTCCATTTTCAGACCAAATATTAAAAAAAAACAAAAAAAAAAATAATAATAATAATAATGTTGTCGTTTCTAAGTTTATATCTAAGCATTGAATTTTTATTCATGTTTATTGTGTATTTTTAATTATACTGATTGCCTTAATTATAAATTTGTACGAGTATATTATCAAGGTTAACCAAGTCAATAATAAGAGAAATCTATTGGCATTTGAAATAATCAAAAGTCAAAACCTTTGGCCACGAGAGCTCAGAGTAGGTCTAGTTCCGCGTGTAAAGAATAATCTCATGTGCAGTGCAATGAGCGTTTGTATGGCTCTCGACCTGTTCTAGTCCTCTTTGAACTGGTTAACAATAATATATGTATTGATAATTTCAGGTAAGCTTTACTCTTCTCTTCTTCTGATGGAATCACATAGAATCCCACTCTTATAAGTGTTGATGGTTCATTGCTAAATCTAACTTGGGCTTCCACTTTTGAGGTTCGTAATATATTCCCCAGTATCATTCAACCTCAAATCTTCACATTATACAACACGCTTGACAGATAGAGAAATATTGTTGTTAAAACATTACATTTAAAAGTATGAAACGATTAGTTGTCCAGAAACAGGTTTTTTCTGTTGCTTTCCCTGAAGATGAGATGGATGATTCAATCATGACGGAGGAGTAGGACGAGGTAGCCTTTTGCCAATTTCCTATCAGACAATGTACACTCCAAACAAGTTAAATCCATATACACCAAAAACTATTTCAAAATAACTGTTATAAGGCTCATTTTCAACAAGTTATAAAACTGAACCCTGGAAGAAAAGGATAAGAAAACACAATCATTAACCAAAGATCTCACTGGCTATCACATTTTCATCCTCCAAATCCAAGTTAATGACAGAAACGGATCACAAGAGCTCAATAAATGCAGATAACAAGACAATCATCATAATCCAGAGGCAATAGAGAAATGCATACCTCAAACAGTTGATTTATGTTATCTGCTGTCTTGGCTGACGTCTCAATAAAGAACATTCCGTTCTTCTCTGCAAGCTCCATCCCATCCTGTTAAGAGAAGATGTGGTTTGCGCTGAAGAAGCATATGACAACAAAATGTTCTACTGAATCTGGTTGAAGAAGTTTATGCAAACTCACCTCGGTTGGTACGTCTCTTTTTTCATGTAAATCAGCTTTGTTACCAACCAAAGCCATTACAATATCTGGGCTTCCGTGCTTTTGCAGTTCCTGTCAGATTTAAGGGTCGGCGTAAGCAAAAACACTAGATTCAATATAACTTTAATAAATTTCCTACACGGAGTTGCAAGTTATTAGGAGAAAAATGTCAGTAAGATATCCTGGTAATATCTATTTTGAGTAAGAAAACTGTGTGATATTGGAATATTTTGTTTCCTCTGAGTGGCTGTCATAAAGATGGCAAGTCACTCAGTAACAAGATAGATGCCAAGTTGGAGGAATATGGGTAAATCAATGTTTCAATCATATGGGTCCAAGGACAGCAAATAGGTTTTTTACTCTTTCTATGGTTATAAAATTTTCCGCAAGTAAAATTTCAGTCATAATAGAGAAATAGCTCAGAAGCTATTGCACAAATCCTAAGAACATAAAGAAAATGGAACATACCTTAACCCAATACTCTCCACGATAGTATAGTGGTGCAAGAGCAGAATACCTATAAAATGAAGTGAATACAGATTAGTCCTAGTAAGCAGGCAAAGCGTTTATCTAACAAATAAACTAAGCCAGAAAAGAAAAAAAATCATCTTTGTAAAGAATTTAACACCTTTCTTGGCCAGCTGTATCCCATATTTCAAACTTCACTGTGGTAGAGATTGTTTGGGACAGGAACGAGGCTCCGACAGTTAACTGATACATAGTAGTTTTGAGATTCAATGCAGATAAGAGTACAGTAAAAGTCGTATATAGCAAGGTTTTACATACAAACCAAGACACAAACTTACTGATATACATAAAGACAAAGAAACAGAGAGTTAGGCTAACGAACCTGGATGAGATCATTTCCATCAAAAGGTGGTTTCCCACTAAGAAGCTGAAGAAAAATCGAATCAGCCTGAAACATCAATGACACAATGTGAAGGTAAATTGAAAGGTAAATTCCAGAATGAAGGAAGCTTTTTTAAGTTACCTGAGTGTAATATTTACCACGCTGAAAAGGTTTGTAAGTAGAGCCACCACGAGATTGAGATGCTCCACCAGATCTTCCAACAGACTTTCCACCAAACCGTCGTCCATGAGATGAGGGGGGAGGTAAGTGGGGAGGTGGAGGAGGAGGAGGATCAGTGGGGAATTTGGGATGATTCTTAATATCAAACAGGTGGTCGACATTATGTTGAATAAGTTTGTACAGTTTAATTTTGTCTGTGCAGCGCAAATCTCGAAGCTTAGTTCCAGCAGAACCAGCCTGGTAGATAATCAGCGTTTTGAAACCGGCGTTATAAACTTGCTCCAGCCAAAAGTTGTAAAAAGAATCGGAAGTTAAGACAACGACCACTCCACGTCTGCCAGCTCTTGCTAGTGTCTCATACCAACCAGCCAAATATTTCGCAATCACAGTATCCGCAGCATCTTTCCCAGAAGAACCGACTACTATTAATTGGATGCCCAAATTACGCAACTCCCTTCGTACCCGTGCAGAGATCCTATCACCGGTAGCCATTCCAACAACTGGAAGGATTTTGTATCTGCCTCGAAAGTTATAGCTACGAATAAAGTTCATTACGTAGTAGAATTCGGTTCCCGCAGACATATCCGCCGGAACTTTTGAGGATTCTGAGTCAACTAAAATCAAAATATCCTACAAGAAAGAAGAAAACTAAAGATGAGATAAACCCTAAATCAAGGCATCAAGGCGATGGAGAATCAAAAATGAATCGGGTAAACCTACATCGTCGTTGCCAACGACGCCGCCGAGAGCCATTAGGTCGTGATCAATGTTAGGTCTTTGTTAGGTATTTGGGAGCGTAGTGTATTTGTGAATTTGAGAGCGTAGTGTAGTGTATTTGAGAGCGTAGTCTCGCTAATATAATCTCCCTGGGCAATGTGTGTGTATTTGAGAGCGAGTTAAAATCTTCAATTTTTTAAAAAAAGGTTTTGAACCAAGAAAAATATCTAAAACTAAAATCTTTGAAAGAAAAAAAAATTAAATAAATATTAAATAATATAATGGCTAATCCTTCTGACCTCAAGATTCACCGGTAGAGGTTGGCCTCTTCTCATGCCAAGATTCACCGGTAGAGGTTGGCCACCGTAAGCCACCGGTTTGAAAGAGGCTGCCCATGCCAAGATTCACCGGTAGAGGTGGGCCACCGTAAGCCACCGGTTCGAAAGAGGCTGCCCATACCAAGATTCACCGGTAGAGGTTGGCCACCGTAAGCCACCGGTTTGAAAGAGGCTGCCCATGTGGCCATGTCAAGATTAACCGGTAGAGGTTGGCCACCGCAAACCATCGGATTGAAAAGTTTTGTTCAATAGACTAAGATGGGAAAACAAACCAACCAAAAGAGAGAGAGAGAGAGAGAGAGAGAAAAAAAAAAAAAAAATCCTTAGCACACAAGAAGTCATTTTATTATTTTGTTCAATGGATGAGAAGTACATGATGAGGAGGTCTGTTTATAAAGAAAAATATTGGGGTAAGGGTAGGTGAGAGATGTAGTCTATTCCGCTTTCACGCGTCGGTCAATATCTTACCTAAAATGTCCCTCTGTTTTATTAATAATTAAGAGGATTAATAGGTTGTCAACTTAAAAGATTGATTCAAACTTTACTTAAAAAAATGAAAAATAATTATAAAAAAAAAAAAAAGATTGATACATATCCCCGATTTTACGTCCTCGCCAAAGGCATCTTTTTATACTATTATTTTTAGCTAAAGATTATTCTTTTTTATTAAGATTTACTAGGTGTTAATAATACCTAAAATATTGCCACGGATTCAACAACTTTTGCTTAAAAAGAGGAGATACAATGGAAACTCCCGAGTTTTACTGTCATTACTTTTACTTATAACATTTTGTTTCTGATTTTAATTTATCAATTTATTTATTAAAGATTAATTCAAAACTCATGAAATCCTAACTCTGTTTTCTTTTTTATTTTAATGGGAAAATGCAACATCTTCTTCCTTTCTAGTAACACGTACCACTTAAAGCAATCATCTACTTTTCTAAAGTAAAAAATCTTCTTTCTCCTTCTTCTTTCTCCTATACACTACCAAAAAATAAAAATAAAGTAAAATCTTCTTTTCAAGTAACAGAATCAAAACTCTGTAAACTCTTAATTCTGTTTTCTTTCTTCTTTTAATGGAAAAAGTAACGTATTCTTCTTCTCGTCTCCGACTAGTAACACCCATAATTAAAGTTAAATTATAGTCGATGTTATAACTTAACGTGATTTACAATAAAAATGATGTAGCTACAAGAATTTGCAAACTGTTGATTTTTATGTGAAAATGTAGCTACAAGAATCTGCAAACTGATATAATTAATGAATTTGATGTAGATATATGAGTTATCAGTTTCATGATCAAAACAAGTGATTGGTCTTTCATGTGCTTTTAAAAGTCGCAGAATATATTATTAAAAATTAATTACAATAATAATAATAATATTTATTACAAATTTATCAATTAAGTTAAATAATACTAACTTTTTTTTTGTAAGACAGTTATTTTAAGATTATTTTTGTGACATAATAATTACAAAACTATATAACGTACGTTTCATAGCATATTTTAAAATTGTATCCTTTTCAAATCTACGCCTATAAATATCTTCTGTATTTTGAATGAAAATAAAACCCGTAAATTTTTTTAAAAAAAACCATCTTTATCTTAAAATAACTAAAAAAATTAATCACAAACAATACTTATTTCTAATTTAAATTATTTTCTCTTATATATTTTAAATTTAACTAGGTTTTAACCCGCGGGTCGATTGTTTTGACTAAAAAATATATATATTTAAGTTATATTTGTTAATTTTATTATCTTTTTAGTGTTTAAGATTGTGTAATTGTATTTTTGATTGTTATTTTTATTACTTAACTCGCGGAATATTGTTTTGAAACTGGCGAGACTAAAAAAATCATGTTTAAGTTATATTTGTTATTTTTTTTGTTATGTTAACCCGTAAGATAACACGTAAGAAAAACATAAAACTCAAACCCATTAAATCATATTTATGTAAAATATAAATCATGAATGTTTTATAGATTTTGAGAGAGATTTTGGTTTTTGTTTTCTAAAAACTCATTTTTAACCAATCAAGATTTTAAAATTTTGGATTCCCTAAAATTTAGTAAAACTTTTTTGTTGTAATCTTTCATTCAAGATTTTGGATTTTTAAGTTTCATATTAGTCATATTTATAATGGTTCCGAACCATTGTCTAAAATTTTCTACCCGATGTGGGACGTTATACATATATGTTTTTTCTTTTATCGATTGAGTAATATACGTCCGTTTTAAAAAATTCAAATTGCTACATATGCGAAAAATAATTTGTATTTTTATTATACTTATGTTTTATGTAATAATTTAAATTTTAAAACAAATAAGATCATATAAAGATATTGGAGAGATATTCAATTTATTAGGGAGACATTTTAGGAAATTTTGTTAAATGTAATAAATATTAGTTTATAATTTTGCGATTCTGGTGTAATTTAATTACAAATTTTATCTTAAAAGTTTGTTATTTATTTAAATGGCAAGGATTAATTATGCAAATAATATAAAATAAAAGGTTATTTTCCAAAAGGTACTTCAAAATTGTTAATATAGATTTTGAGTTACTAAGCTTTATCTTTTAGTTTAAATCAAGAAAGAATTGTTATCATACATACACATATATGTTAAAAAATAAAACAAACATATATATATATATATATTAAAAGGGATAAAAATATATTTGATTAACAGGTACAAGCTTTATGTGAAAGTCATGGATAACACAAGCCAGATCAAACTCATGTACTTTTCTATTCACCAAAAAAAAAAAAAACTCATGTACTTTTCTATACTGCGGCAGTTGACATTGTCCCTGAGTCCTAGATAGATGGTTCATATGATGTCGTTATAATATAATTATCGTGTTTCTGTTATAAAACATATAGTGGCTGATATAAAGATTAGGTTTTCTTCTTTTAAGCGATGAGAGTCGAGAAGATTCAACTCCTTTATCTAAATGTTTGTTAGATGTTAAAGATGATGTTTCTTATAAGTCATCAATAACAAAATGCGTATGCTTGGAACCGGTTACAAAGGACGATGGCTTGACTAAACTAAGGAGGGGTTATTGGATCATTGATTTCGATGGATTTGGAAATCCAAACAAAAATTTTATGTTATTCAATCATTGATTTTAAAATAACTATCAAAATCATGTGTTATTGGTTGTATGATTTTTAAATACTAGTTAAAATCTTTTGTTATTCGTTTAGTGATTTGTTTTTGGATTTTAAAATCCGCAGTATGTTTTAAATGGATTTGAAAGGATTTGATAGTGTAAAATAGAAGGATTCAAATCCAAGGATAAAACATGTTATTTCAAAATCCATGTATTTTGATTTTATAAATAATAAGGATTTACAAATTCTAGGTGGATTTACAAATCCATAAACCAATAACTCCCATAAGATTAGTCAACGTTTTTTTTTTATATGATAAACCTTATCGGCTGATCTGGTAAGTCTCAGTAAAAACGCACCAAAGTGTTTCAGAGTGCACTACTCCTCGAAGGGCCATCACATTGTCTATCTCGAGTTTGTAATGCTTTCCGACTAATGCTAGGGGTAGTCAGGCCGCCTGTATTTATGACTATCAGGTAAACTAACTATGATTGGCCCAATTGACAGACTTTCCACACAACAATAATTTTTCTTTCTAGGATGGATCGAATATGGGTAAATTCCTTCCAATTTTTCCTCAATTTTTTCTTACCACTTGACCACGACTGTGTGGACAGATTAGTCAATGTTGAGATTAAAAAAACAAAAATTCTGATGAAAAGGAAGGCTTATTTGAATGATAGCCATAGGAGCAACGTTTTGTGGTGACTATAACTATATATGTTATTGTTAATTTTCTTTTTATTTTGTGTAAAAGGTTTATATTGATTATCCATATAATATATGATTTAGGCATGTTTCCTCCCTCTCTTTTTTCTTTTGGTAAAGGAGAACAAGCCTTCTCCATTTATTCCAAAAACAATAAAAAATTACAACCAAACATGTCGTGGGAGCACAGTCCCTTCCGCGTCTTCCAACAAAATCGAGTTCAACTCATTACGACATAAATCCAAACTATGAAAACCCAAAGACAAAAAAAAGCGGACTATCCAATCCCTTGAAACGAAACCATAGTACCACAAACGTACTAGAAAGGACAACGGGTGCGAATCCTCGATCCTTTTCCTTAAAAACCCCACAACTAACTCAGAATCAATCTCCACCTCCAAACAAGTCACTCTTCACTCCCAAACCATGTACAGTTCATAAAAGCGCAAACCCGACACACCAATTACCGTTATCATCTCTTATAACACCTCCAACAGAAGCTAAACCCGAGTTACCTCTACAAACGCTATTAGTGTTCAGCTTTAAACCATCCAAGTATCCAACAGCTGGCAACTTCCATGAAATTAGTCTCTCAACCCTCGCAGTCCTCTTTTCAGCATGTTTCGGTCAGAAGTTTATACGATTTCACAATTATATGCATAATTGATAGTATATTGCTCAGTTATATCACACACGAATTAGAATTTTTACGAATTTAACACCCCAAAATATAATATATTGTTAAGATTATATAATAGTACATGCTAACTCTGTTTAGAAATCCGTTATTATTTAATAATTTATTTAAAATCGTATAACTCTTCTAATTCTGCGCAACAAATCTAATTGAATAAATAAATAGTTAAGATGTTGTGCAATATTTAATTTCTCAATTCTAATTTTTGCAAAAATTAAACAAAAAAAACAAGACTATACTCGCATTATTCTCGGTAAACTTAATTGATTTTTTTTCATATTGAATTTGTTTTGGCTCTAAATATTGGTTGATGAGGCGGTAAGTTTTTAATTTTAAAATATTAAAAAGAGTTATTTGCTTAGACTATGTTAATTGATTTATTGTGTCTTTTAGGGCACAGGTATTGAGAGGCTAGGCCGCTAGGATCAATCCTGATGAGTCAATGAAAATCTAATACTACCTTCCAAGTTTTGTATAAACTCCGATTCAATTAAAGCGACCACTCATGCGTTTGGTATTAAAATATTGTCTCAGACAGTGATTACTAATGCCAATCCAAGAAATGAGATCCTTTTCAACAATTTTCCTCCTTAATTTGCATACATTAATAATATATGTGTGTATATGTCGTATGTATCAGTAGCCATAGAACTAATTAAGACATATGTACCTTAACTTAAATAAACACAAAATCTATAGAACTCAATTACCTTCTCGTAGAACATGTACATATACTATTTAATGTTATACTTATCTTTTGGGATATGAAATCCCTAACATATAGTAGTATGGACCAATAGATACAGT
>NW_006238919.1:10723823-10820679 GCF_000375325.1 Capsella rubella
GACCAATAAGATAACAAGTAAACTAAGTTTACTTAAGAATATATATATATATATATATATATATATATATATAACAGAAAGATATTGGAGAAGTAAATTATGTCAAACTACAATTAGCTATCTTTATACAAAATGGAAACATTCTCAAAATGTTAATTAAACAAATATATAGTATTTTGTTAAATTTTGGTAAAAACATACCTATTCTCAAAATTATGGAACATTTTTTGGAGAATATTTTGTTTCTAAGACCATGATATAATATATGTGAAGAGAAGAGTGGGTGGAGTTGTAATGGTTACGTCTTGTTTCATTTTTGCACTGAAGTTTGGCCAAGACAATTACTAGACAGTAGGACATTTCATAATGAGCTGTCACGTCATTAAACACAGATTCTGCTTCTCTTTTTGTGTAAAATACTTATTAGAAGATCATTATTGAAAGTCTCTTAAACAAATTTTAAAATCTCTTATTTAAAAGTCATTTTGTAACAGATTTTTGAGTTAAAATTTGTTTTAGAGAGCCTCAATAATAAAGAATCTTTACATATATATGAAGAAAATGACAGAAAATTATATGTGCGCTCAGGGAGTCGAACCCTGGTCAAAGCCACTGCACCGTATGCGCTTTTTCGAGAGAAGCGTCAAACACAAATCTTAATAAGTCCCACGACCATCAGACACGCAGTGACCTTTGCGAACGCTTCGTTCGAAAATACGACAACCAAGAAAAACTATATATTAGATTGGTAAATCGATTGTTTTACAACTTACAAAAATAATCACGCTCTTCAATTTACTTTCTTGACCAATGGTTGTAATTTCCTTGACCACACAACGATCTCTACTTTTTTTTTTTATCTTCCATTCCATACACCTACTTGGATCGGTTAATTGTAAAGAACTATAATATAACAAGTGTATACATTAACGTGTGATGATAGAATATATTTCCATTCAGGCATATCATGCTAATTACCTTACGCAATGACAAATGTTACGGTCGTCAGCGGTTTAGAAAAACTTGTCATTAATATGCCACTGGTACCAAAATAAGCTTTTAACTTTTAGTATTCACCACGTAGGGGTCCTAAACAATTCAATTCCAACCAACAAAATTTTATTAAATAAATTTCAAGTGTTGTACTTAAGAAAAAGAAGACTACAACCCGGCGTATCATATAAATTGGCAAGTTAAGTTCTTGCGTACAAGCTTAAGAAGACATAAATTATTAAAGAAAGAGAACGAAAATATATGTTAAAACCCCTCTCTCGTTCTAGTATCTTGCTTATTGCGATAGACGCAAGTCTGGTTAACTCCATGCTATCTTAGCTGCTCGGGGAATAATATGTCTGCGAGCGATGTTGATGTTTTTGTTTTTTTTTTTTTTGCCAAACTGTCTTGCCTCTCTCCCACTCGGACTTTTTATAAATAATGAAGTTTGACTGACACACACTAATACAATGCACGTAGATCAATCATAGATAACATATTCGTAAGCAATTATATATCATCAAAAGCTTTGATTTCTAACTTTCTTTTTTTTCAAGCAGCAAAGCGACAACGGTGCACCTTTCTTTTCTCGTCTTCTTTGCTCTTTTCCGTGACGAAAAAAATATTCTGTTTTCTTTAAAAAAAAATTTTGTTGGTAATAAGACATATAACAACCTCTAGCTTTAAATTGTTTAATTGTGTAAACGTTTGAGTAGCAAACACATTCCCATATTATAGAAAAAGGTGTATGGCCACGCGCTTTTTCTCCATGATCTTTTCCTGATACAATAGTAATCTTTTTAAAGAAAAGGAATCGTAGATATGTTAGATCTTTGATATTTGTTAATTTGCATCCATGAAAATTTCTAGCTAAAATATACATATATTATCTCATCTCTATTTTACATAGTGGGGATCTTCAGAAAACATATATGTCTTGTGGGATCAAAACATTTTATGCACCATTACCAATGGAAACATATATAAGAAAACAAGTCTCAAACTCGATAGATCAAGGATATCAATTCTCTTTACAAATGAGGTATATGAGATATGGATAATTAGTTCTGATGTTGGAACATTATCTTATATGAATCTAGTGAAATATATCTAATGGATGTGCGTGTGTTAAGATATCGACATGTATAAAAACAAAAAAAAAAAGATATCGACATGTAACGTAAAGGTTATGAGATGATCTGAATGGAAAGACTCATGCGTGTGTCATGAAAAACACTTGATGATCATTGATCAAAAGCAAAAATCTCAAACTCTTCGTAAAAAATGTATTATACAAATTAATCAGCCCATTTTGTTGTGGTTGTACGTTACATCAGTTACTTTACTACTACTGCAGATGATCGATGAAAAAGAAGAAAAGCACAAGAGAAAATTATATAAAGTTAAAGGTGTTTTTCGTCAAAGAATCCTTTTCTTATAAAACATATATATCTGAGAATATATAGCATAGACATCTTATGGTACGTACACTAGATTTATAAAAGATGAATTAAATGATTAGGATTCAGAATCAAAAGATTTTATTTTGTCTAAACAAAGTAGCTAAATTTGTTTTCTTTTTTCCTTTAAAGATGAATTAAAGATGAAAATAAATTAAAGATGAATATTTTCATAATCTAAAAATAAAACTATAGAGTATCATGTAACGCTACCGTAAGTATCATTTATCTTCGTTATTGGTATAATTATAGAGACCCATATAATATTGATTTTTTACCCTCAGTTATGCCCTAATCGTGCATACGAGTTTATGACCTTTATGGTCTAATCCTGAAATGGCATCGTATATAAGAAACCAAGTATGTAAATATGGGCTTATGTGTAAGTCTTTCTTTACTTGGGTCTAAGTTGTATGGACTTGTAACAAATTGTAACCCAATAGACCGGCTATTTTGGGCCCGAAAAAAAACCCACAAGTATTTAAATTGTTCGGTTCAATTCTGGTTAAGACCATCGGAATACGTACCACCGACGAAGATTATATTCTTTCTTTTTCGTCGGCTCGTTTCGTCACGTCACATCACCTCACCGTCACCGTCTCAGGTCTCAGTCACCGGCTCAAATCGCTTAGGAGTTGTATGTATGTGTCTCGACCTCGCTCGCTTTTATCTCTTTTACAGTCTTATAGCTACTCTAAACAAACTCCAATTTGGTCGAGCCTCATACGTCGGTCCATCTACGTCCTGATCTTTATCGAGGCTTTCGGCTTTTCAAAATTGGCTCAATCCTGCATTTGAGCAACTCGGTAAAAATATTGGCTTCTTTATTGTTTAAAGTAAAACATATATTTAACCGTGCAATCAAAAATAAATTGTTTGGAGATTTTTTTTCTTTCAAAAAATCTTTACATTGATAAGATATTCCAATTTTCATGAACAAACATTATTCCAATTTTTTAACCTTAAAAAATCACAAGAAAGATAAATTTTCTATATTACCGCACCATTTATATGTAAAATAAAATAAAAAACAACCCTAAAAGTGGTAAAAAAAAAAAAGAATATATTGGAGACGGTTTGTATCTCTCTCTATATCTCTACAGAATCACTCATCTTCGTCTTCCCCCGAATCTAGCTCCTTCTCTCTCTCTCTCTCTCGACCTGTGGCTTGCGGCGATGGCAACGAATCAAGCGAGCCTTCTTCTTCAGAAACAACTCAAAGGTTTCTCTTCTTTTTCCTCTTTCCCGCTCGATCCCTTCTAGGGTTTTTGGTTTAACCTTTCCGATTTGATTTTTTCTCTCGATTGGTTTTTGATTTCGAGTATTGCGGTGAATTTCGTTTCTGGGTTTGGCTGATTTCGTTGGTTTCTTTTCAGATCTGTGTAAGAAGCCTGTCGATGGTTTCTCAGCTGGCCTCGTCGATGAGAAGAACGTTTTCCAATGGAGCGTCTCAATTATGGGTCCGCCTGATACTTTGTAGTAAGTCTTTTTCTTCCTTCTATTGTCTCCTGTCTCTGTTTTGTTATATAGCTAGTGAGTTGGTGTGTTTCTTTTCGGTTCTTTTGGAATTGTGCATTTGATTTGGTTGTTTCGTTTTGATCAAGCTGTGTAGTTTGGTTACATCTATCTTTGTTTTGCATTGGCTAAGCTGATTCATTTGCTTGCTTCTGTTGTGCTAGTTTGCTTCACTTATGTTATGTTTGTTAGAGGATTACAGGAGTGACTTGTTTTCCTCGTCTGTTCTTGATAGATGTCAGCTTAGAGACTATATATTTAGTTTATTTATGAACTGTTATGGTACCAAATTACATTGCATTGAAACTTTTTCTTTCTGATTGCAGTGAAGGTGGTTTCTTTAATGCAATTATGACGTTCCCAGATAACTATCCAGTTAGTCCACCAACTGTGACGTTCACCTCAGAGATGTGGCATCCTAATGGTATGTGATTGTTCTGGAAATTACTTTCTCCCTTTTTCTTGAGTTTCTAGATTTAAGTCTTCTGATGATTTGTGTTCTTTTTGTCTGCAGTTTATTCTGATGGGAAAGTTTGCATTTCTATTCTTCATCCTCCTGGTGATGATCCTAATGGGTATGAGCTTGCCTCAGAACGTTGGACCCCTGTCCATACGGTATGTGTTTCATTCATCTTTTTCTTTCACCGCTTAGCCTATGTACACTTGTAATTTGTTTTGCAGGGTTGAGTTATGTATGGGTTTGAATTTCTTGGGGTCTTCGAATACTGGTTTTGTTTGATATTGAGCTTATAGTCTGCATTTGAGACTGGTTTTCAAATGCTCTTGGAATTCCTAAGTCAGGAGTTACGAATACTCTAGAGGATAGGGCAACTCGGATTGAACTTCTTTAATAAGTGTGCTTAAGTGGAATGAGAATTACGTAGCTTATCTGTTCTGTACCTCTTAATCGATAGTGTTGGTGTTGGAGCGTTCTCTTATTATATCATATGAGAAAAGAAAAGAGATATATACATTGGAAGCTAATGTTGGGTGTGTATGATGCAGGTAGAAAGCATTGTGCTGAGTATCATATCGATGCTCTCGGGTCCCAACGATGAGTCACCAGCGAATGTGGAAGCTGCTAAGGAATGGAGAGACAACAGAGCAGAGTTTAGGAAGAAAGTGAGTCGCTGCGTCAGAAGATCTCAAGAGATGCTATGAACATGTCTCCTGCAATGTTCGTGTTGTAGAAATTTCTATTCTAATCTTTATGAGAGAGCGCAAGCAGAACCATGTTGAAGCAAGCAGCAGATGAAATCTGACTGTCTCAAAACTCAAAAGCTCCTCTTTTTCTTAATTCATTTTATTTTCTTTTGGTTTTGGGTCGTCTTTAAGGTTTGGAATATTGTGGTGGAATCAATCCACTCCATATTTTAGGATTATATCATAACAATCGTTAATGGATTTTTTCACATTCCCCTTTTAATTGTTCATTTGATCTTAGGCTTTTAACTTTATTCTGAAAAAATTAACTTGGGGTAGTTCTGTTTCAACTCTGCAAAAAGGTGACAAGTGTGGAATTCGAAAAAGAATATTTCAATGTTGATCAACTACTTAAAATTCACTAAATTTTATTTTGCAATCCTCACGTCCACTGATACAAAAATGGTTAAACCGAATAAAATCACAAATCGAATACAAGTCTTCAATCTAGAAAAACATGTAGCTGTAGATAACACACTTGTTTGTTTCGTTTCAGGACTGAGTGCGCAACCAAAACTGTAGTTGATGGAGGTTTGCACTGATGCAGCCGCGGTTAAAAGAAACAGAACCCTAACTTGAACTTGAACTCGAACCACCTTGATGTCCTTGAACATTGCGGTCTAAGCCGGCGAGTTCATTTTAGTGTTAAAATATTAGTTTTGGTTTAGTTAATCGTCGTTAATTTCTCGTGAAAAGGAGCGTCCTAGTAGTGTAGAGTACTGTAGGGATGAATGGCTCGAACGTCATTTTCACACTTTCTTTTAACAACAACTCCGGCATTAATTGCCCATAATAACAGTTGTGTTATACAAAACATTTAAAGAGAGACCAAAAGAAACAAAAGAGTTTGGTTTTATTTGCCTTTTGTATACCTAATCCTATTTAAATAAAAAAAGAAACATAAAGATAATAATACACAAATATTGGATTCTTGTTTATCAAAATAAAATTAAAATAATGATGATAAGTCAGAAATGCCGAGTGCTAATATATACGAAAACCGGGTTTCAAAATCTTTAATTTCCGAGTGCACTTTCGTTTGGTCGAATCTCTCTGACGACTCTACGTAAAATAGCTCATTTGCATTAATGTTCCGACCGTTTCTTCGTGATTTTATATTGTTTTAATTATTTTTAAATTGATCACAAATCAAATGCTATTTTTTTCTTTTTTGGAGAAAACAAATCAAATGCTATTTAAATACATTTGTTGACAAGTTTTAGAATGATGTCAAAACACAAAAAATAAGAAATTATTCCACAAAGAATAATCAAATTACGTGAAATCTTGGATGTTTTCCTCACGCATCACCCGCTATGACCATTGGTAACCAACCAAACCACGAGCCTAAATCAAAATAATCCAAAACAGAAACATTAAACCAGTCCGGTTATCAAACTATCTCTCTCTCTCTCTTACCCTGAAGTTTTTAGCTCTTTTTCGCATCACTTTCCCTCTCATTCTTCTTCTTTCTTATCTCTCTCTCTCTCTTCTTCATTGCCTCGTGACTGCAACCAAAGCACTTTAAAAAACCCGCCGCACTTCTCATGAGTCTCCTTCTTCTTCTTCTCCTACTTCACCATCACCACCGTTAACTCTGTACAATTTCTATCTCCTTCCGGGCTCCGATCTTCATCTCCGCCATGCGCTCGCCGCATGCTTTCCGTAACGGCGAATCTCCGACTTCGCGTGACCGAACTCACTTCCACTCAACCGTCACAGCTCAGAAACTCCGGCGATTCAACTCCTTAATCCTCCTCCTCCGCCTCGCTTCTTTCTCCTTCTCCCTCGCCTCCGCCGTCTTTATGCTCACCAATTCTCGCGGCTCCGGTTCCCCTCACTGGTACGACTTCGACGCTTTCAGGTTCGTCTCTCTCTCCAACCTTCTTTCTCATCTCCCAATTCCAAAATCATTAGCGAATCTCTCGAATTGAGATCAGAATCGTGTTTTTTTTTTTTTTAATTTTGCAGATTCGTGTTTGTAGCAAACGCGATCGTGGCGTTATATTCGGTGTTTGAAATGGGAAGCTGCGTTTGGGAATTCTCAAGAGAAACCACCTTATGGCCTGAAGCTTTCCAGGTCTGGTTCGATTTTGGTCATGACCAGGTATCACTCAATTCTATTCTACTCTATTTTAATAATACATTTTACATAGTCGTCATTAAAGGAAACATGTTCTCAATGATTGCTTCTAATTTTCTAATTGCGTTACTTATTTTATTGTTTAAAAGCTGATCCCCCTTAATTTAGTCCTCAAATTATTAATTAATGTGTTATGTATATATGTAAGTTGAAGTTCAAATTGTTTGGGATGGGGCAGGTGTTCTCGTACCTATTGCTATCAGCAGGATCGGCTGCAGCAGCATTGGCTAGAACTATGAGGGGAGGTGACACGTGTACGGCTAACAAAGCCTTTTGTTTGCAGTCGGATGTAGCCATTGGTCTAGGCTTTGCTGCTTTTCTCTTCTTAGCTCTCTCTTCTTGCTTCTCTGCTTTTCGAGTCGCTTGTTTCCTTATTACTGGCTCTCGTTTTCATCTTTACTGATTCTTTCATCTAAAAATAACACACAGACTCGTTTCTTACAATTTGCTTTATTGAATTTTTACTTCATGTCTTCAAAACTTTTACCATAAAGGAGATCAAATTACTGAATCTAAAAACTATATCAAGATCTTCTGGAGGTTTACATCACAAAAACATTGAAAGAAATTTACAGTATTTTCTTATAACTAAAGAGACCAGAGGAATGCTGTGATCAGTTTATCAAGATTCTGTAGATATTGTCGGCTCAAGCTTCTGCTACAGTTGGAGTTTGCTCTACCTTGACCTTGGCTTTTCCGGTTTTCTTACCAACCTTTGGCTTCTTCTCCTCTTCTTCTTTCTCTGGATTCAGCTCGATCCTTGCAAATACGGGACTCGCTTGCTCCATTACTTGTCCCCCCTTTAGCCCTCCCCATTTGGTGTCATTCTATAAAAATAAAACCATGTTAAATCAAAGCGAAATTCATCAAGTTTTTTTGTTCAACTGTTACTAAAATCATGTGATGGAATTGATTTCTTACCCAGCTTATGCTATTGAATTGATCAACTGAATAGCCAAGCTGTGAATATATCCTCAGGCTTAAGCAAGGCGCAACGGGGGATAGCGCAACCGCTATAATTCTCATTACTTCAAGTATAATCACCAAATCCTATAATTATAGCCACAAAAACAGTCACTAACCTGATACCATCAAATTGGCAACAAATCCTTTTTTCTTTTATATGAAGTATAGTACAGTTGGGGAAAGCAGATAAGACCTTGGCTGCAGCTTCAGCTGAGTCACCACCTTGTTTGAACAGGAACCAAGGTGCTCGTTGATCCATGTAGGTATTTCCCGCATTTCCAATCTCTAAAATAGCTTCACACGCCGATGATAGTGACAGAGTTTCATAGTTTGTCCGAGCCTTTTCAACCTTTTATCAGAGAATGGTACAATTTGAGAACAAGGACGAAAAATGCATAGAGAAGTCAAAATTTTCAGTGTGGAACTTTACCAGCTTCTCCACTGTGTCTTTCAACGGAACCCCTTCAGCTGCAATTGTCGAGTCTACCACTAAAGTGGACTCACAGTTCTTCTTAAGAAGTCCAAGAGTACGGTTAAGGAGATTTCCTGAAGAGAAATACATTATTGAACATTTTTCAGAAATTAACCAAAAGACTGAACGACTACTTAAGACTTAGTTTTGGTAGAGTTAAAAAAAACACCTATTGTGTTGGCGAGATGTGCATTGACAATTTTTATAAAGCGGTCTTCTGAATAGTCCCCATCATTTCCGAATTCCACCTCTCGAAGGAAGAAGTACCTGACGGCATCTGGCCCAAATTTCTGAACCAACTCGAAAGGTTCTAGAGTATTTCCCAACGATTTTCCCATTTTCATTCCATCCTATAATTTGATAACCATGGGGATATCAGAAAATAAATAATCCAATATTCCTCGTACATGTAAGCATGAATGAAGGAAGTTGGCAAGACCAACAAATTTAACACTGAAGAGGGAAATTGCAACATCTAGTTTTTTTTTCCGTTATATACCTTTGTCAGAAACCCATGGCCAAACACCATCTTGGGAAGGTTCAGACCAGCAGACATTAGCATGGCGGGCCAGTAGACGGCATGAAATCGAAGAATATCCTGCAGATAAAGGGCATAAAGAAGGTTGTACTTCTGGCCGTCATCCAGAGAAGATATAAACAAGAAACAAACAGTTCTCTCCTTAACCATTAACTATATTGTTTCATTACATTTAATGATCCTGGGATTGTTATTCTTTCCAGCAAATCCCAGTTAGAAACACATATTGAAGGTGACTCAGATTAATATCACAAGAGTCCATAATGTATCTAAGCTAACCTTTCCGATCAAATGCAATGAGGCAGGCCAGCCTAATGAAAGAGCAGTTTCTAGATTTTGTTGCTCATTGTCCTCTGTTAGAGCTGATATGTAACTGTAATAAAAGAGGAAAGAATTGAGAATAAAATCAAATCTCACAGTTTGATACAAAAGCTATAAGTTATAACACATAAGTGTGTGGAGACATAATGAAGAATCAAGCAGTAACCATATATAGTTCTCAAGGACAAAAGAAAGGATATATACCCCAGTAGAGCGTCAAACCAAACATATATGGTTTGTTTATCATCATCAGGAACAGGAATTCCCCAGTCTAATAATGCTCGAGAAATGGAAAAATCTCTTAAGCCACTATTTATCCAACTTTGAACCTATAAAAGAGCCTATTAGAAAAATATTAAAATAGAAGGAGCTATACTAAAAAATCTGTACCACCAAAGGTTCACAAGCAGAACCTGAATGCTACAAGGAAGAGAACTTGTATCTAACCTCATTTAGACGATACGAAGGCTGCACAAAACGAGGATTCTGGGACAAAATCTCTTCAAGTGGCTTCTGATATTTTGATAAAGCAAAGAAGTAGTTATCTTCTTTCCTTGCAACACATGGCGCTTGGTGAATAGGGCAACAATTGTTTTCAAGCAGCTCTTTCTCATCCTAAAGAATTCGAAAACAAAACAAAACCTATAAAAATTGTGCCACACACAGACAATAAAGTATACATATCTTTCCTCAATTCAAAATCAAACCTTATATTCCTCGCAGTTCACACAGTAAAGTCCTTCATAATCAGCTCTGTATATATCGCCGTTTGCAAAAACTCGAGTGTAGAACTCTTTAACGATTGCTTCATGCTTAGGATCAGTGGTTCTGATGAACTTGTCATAAGCTATATCGAGATCTTTCCAAAGACTTCTATAAGATTGAGAAATGAGATCACAATGCTCAGCAGGATTGCGCCCATTTGCAGCTGCTGAGGTAGCTATCTTCTCACCATGTTCATCTGTTCCTGTGATAAAGATAACCTTCTTGCCCAGCAGCCTCTACACAAATAGCAACACCCGCCAAGTTAATCAGTGGGTTTCTAGAGAACAAAATTGAAACTTTAAAGTCAGAAGAGTGATTGAGAAACACACCTGGAAACGAGCAATTGAATCGGCGGCTATAGTGGTGTAAGCACTACCCATGTGAGGAGGGGCATTAACGTAATAAAGAGGAGTGGTGAGGACAAATGTCTCGGCTCCATCGACGCCATTTTCCTGACTTCCGAAGCTGGAAGTGCAGTAGAGAGCTCTCTTACCGGAGGAAGATTGAAACTTTTTGGAAAATCTGAAGCTGCTGTTTCTAGAATAGAATGGTTTGGTACTGAGGGGAGTGTTAAAAGGGTTTAACAAAGAGAGGGCGTTATGAAGCGACGTGTTCAACCTCGCCGCCATTGATGATGAAGACCTTCACCGGAGATAGAAGAGACTGGCAAAATTTGAAGCTCAGTTTAGGTCATGGTTCGGTTTTATCGGTAAGCCACGACGAGAAACTAAAGTTAAAAAATTTCAGATTAATTTGTGTGTAAACCAAAAAAACCGGATATTAAAAAGAGACATAACCGGGTTGGATAAAATCAGAACCGATATTGAAGGAAAAGAAAAAAGGAAATTGGAAAGACTATAAATACATGACCCCTCCTCGTCCTCGAGAAATCTCTAAAACACTCTCTTCCCCCAACGTTAAGAGGTTTTCGCAATCGCTTATGATTTTGTGTCGTTCACTTCTCTGAGTCCTAATTTCTTGCTTCGCAACCAAGACACATGGAAGAACTAGCGACCGAAGTTGCAGCTGTAAGTCTTAGTTTTGTTTTGTTTTCTTTTCTTTTTTTCTTCTTCCCCGTTTCGTGAATGATAACTTGAGTCGTGTGACAACAGGAAGGGAAAATATTGGCGATTTTCAATGGTGCTCAATCTTTTAATGGAAACTATTTTAAATTTTCCTTTTTGGTCTCTCATAGTCATTGTTGTTTGCTTGCAGTAACGAATAACTATGTACCGAAAATTTTGCGGTCAAAACGTTTTGTGGTCCGAAGTTGCTCAAGTTGTTGGAAAGGTTTGTTTGTTTGGGTTTTTTTTGTATGATGTTTGGTCGTGTAGATTCATTCTTACCGGATTTTGTTTTTTTTTTCCTTGTTAACAATAGCACTTTATTGCAAGTTTCCCTACCTCTGAGATGGTGAAATCATGCTCTGTTAGTGGATCTGGATCTTAATCAATTTTGTTATATCAGCTGATTATATGGCCAAGGTACTCACTCATCTTGTGTAATTTGCTCACTTACTTGTACATCCTATTTTTCATGGCGCAGAGCATAGAGAATATGCTTATCAATGGCATCCCGCAGAATTCCTGCTTTTCTATTAACCTTAATCAACTCTCAGTCCACCATTATATATTCATCTTTCTCTTGAACTTTTTTGAAAGGTCATTTGGTTCAGAAGAGGAGACAAAGCCGTCTCCTACTTTGTGTAGCAACTGCCATAGTCATGCGGAAATGCTTCCACCAACTTGGAATCACCCCTCTTTATATATGCACAACGACTAAAGGTTGGGTTCTTCTTTGATGTAAATGTATTTAGTCAAACATATAAAGGGTCTTAATGTAATTAGTTTTCTACTTTTTTTTTTTTTTCCTTCTTTTGGTTCAAATTTCGTACTTACTTTTTAAACTAGTCAAATTAATTTTAATTCACTTTTCTTCGGTTTACATTTTGCAAATTCGGTTAGGAATGGTTTCCGTGATATGAGTTACAAAAAGAAAAGATAAAAGATAGTTTACAAAAAAAAGAAGATAAAAGAAAAAAAAATAATTCATCCAATGATATCTTAACACGTGAAAAAATACATGTTCCAACGCTTACGAAGAACGCCACTTTGACCACTGAGAAAACTGGACTTAGACAAAAGGACAACGGCGTTTCACACATGTTGGGGCAAAACATTAAAACATATATATAGATATATATTTTTTTCTTTTTTAACAATTTGTTTACTTTCACATATGTTTTGAAAAAAATAGAGGAAAGAGTAAGAAGATGATTCACACTGTTGACTTGTTAATCCATTTTTTTAAAATAAAATCCAGTATAAAAAAATATTCAGCAAATCATTACAACATTCTTTTTTCCATTCTAAAGT
The DNA here is from genome assembly GCF_000375325.1 of Capsella rubella. Lineage (NCBI taxonomy): Eukaryota > Viridiplantae > Streptophyta > Magnoliopsida > Brassicales > Brassicaceae > Capsella > Capsella rubella. The sequence continues at coordinate 10,736,575 of NW_006238919.1, forward strand.
TTGTCAAACTATGGTATTTCTTTGACAAAATCTTTCATAGAAAAATCTTCATAAGTATGTATATTAATTTTCTTAACATATAGACCTAAAAAAGATATTTTCATATTTACATAAATAGAACCATATTCCATAACAATAATGGCGTCATCATTGTAGCCAAAAAAAAAAAAAAAAGGGCAAAAAAAACTTTTAAAAGTAAACCTTTTCTCTCCTTGTTCCTCCTTGCTCCGTTCTTCTCTTCTTCGCCTCCGGTCCACGTAGGTAAGGTAACTCATCTTTCCGATTTCAGTTTCTTCTCTACCGCAGATGATGAATCTTTCTTACTCCAACATTTTCTCTTTTTTCAACAACAGATCTATCTTTTGTGCTTCTCGAATCTTATTTTCATCTTCATCAGATTCGTAGATTTCGTATTTAGATTGTGTTTGAGACTTTTCGATTTTGTTATTTAGGTTAGGGAGTCGAATCTTAGCTCTTATTGATCTGTAGATTGTTTTTTTTCTAAATCGTACTCTTGTTCATCGTTTTGTTTCTGAGTTTATGATTCGAGAAATCGTCTGTTTCTTCGTCATTAACGTGTGTTTGGTTGTTTCTTTTTTTTTTTCAGTGGAGTACGACGATTTGTTGAATGCGATTTTTTAATTGTTAAGTATTGAAGTTCAAGTGATTGTTTTGAATCTGGTGAAATGGTGTGGTTTCGAGCTGGTTCGAATGTTACCAAGCTAGCCGTTCGGAGGATTCTGAATCAGGGTGGTTCATATGCGACGAGGACGCGGTCTATTCCTTCTCAGACTCGTTCCTTTCACTCGACTATTTTCAGACCGAAGGCTCAGAGTGCTCCTATTCCAAGAGCTGTACCGCTTTCTAAGCTAACTGATAGTTTCTTAGATGGGACGAGCAGTGTTTACCTTGAGGAGTTACAAAGGGCTTGGGAAACTGATCCTAACAGTGTAGATGAATCTTGGGATAATTTCTTTAGGAACTTTGTTGGTCAGGCTGCCACTTCTCCCGGCATCTCTGGGCAGACTATTCAGGAGAGTATGAGGCTCTTGTTACTTGTGAGGGCTTACCAGGTGAATGGTCACATGAAAGCAAAGTTGGATCCTTTAGGTTTGGAACAGCGAGAGATCCCTGAGGATCTTGACTTGGCTCTTTATGGATTCACTGAGGCTGATCTTGACAGAGAGTTCTTCTTGGGAGTGTGGCAGATGTCGGGATTCATGTCTGAGAACCGGCCAGTGCAGACCCTTCGCTCCATATTGACCAGGCTCGAACAGGCATACTGTGGGAACATTGGGTTCGAGTATATGCACATTGCTGATCGGGATAAATGTAATTGGTTGAGAGAAAAGATTGAAACGCCAACTCCTTGGCAGTACAACAGAGAGCGCCGCGAGGTGATTCTCGATCGGCTAGCATGGAGTACTCAGTTTGAGAATTTCTTAGCTACCAAGTGGACAACAGCTAAAAGATTTGGACTTGAGGGTGGAGAATCCTTAATCCCTGGCATGAAGGAGATGTTTGACAGGGCAGCAGACCTCGGAGTAGAAAGTATTGTTATTGGAATGTCTCACAGAGGAAGATTGAATGTTCTGGGTAATGTTGTTCGGAAGCCACTCCGTCAGATATTTAGTGAGTTCAGTGGTGGTATTAGGCCTGTAGATGAAGTTGGCTACACCGGAACTGGTGATGTCAAATATCACTTGGGAACCTCTTATGATCGACCTACAAGAGGTGGGAAGAAAATCCATCTCTCTTTGGTTGCTAATCCAAGTCACTTGGAAGCTGCAGATTCTGTTGTTGTTGGCAAAACCAGAGCAAAACAGTACTACTCCAATGATTTAGACAGGACCAAGAATTTAGGTATATTGATTCATGGAGATGGTAGTTTTGCTGGACAAGGGGTAGTTTACGAAACTCTTCATCTTAGTGCTCTTCCAAACTACACCACCGGAGGAACCATACATATTGTGGTGAACAACCAAGTGGCTTTCACGACAGATCCAAGGGCGGGGAGATCTTCCCAGTATTGTACTGATGTCGCCAAGGCTTTGAGCGCTCCCATCTTTCATGTCAATGGGGATGATGTTGAGGCTGTTGTTCATGCCTGCGAGCTTGCTGCTGAGTGGCGTCAAACTTTTCATTCTGATGTAGTCGTTGATTTGGTTTGCTACCGTAGGTTCGGGCATAATGAGATAGATGAGCCATCCTTTACTCAGCCAAAAATGTACAAGGTTTGTGACTTTATTTTCATTTTATGTTACCAAAAATGTATCTGCTGTGGATTTATAACTTATTGCAGTTTTCTAATTCTTTACCTTCTCGTTTTTCAATTGAACAGGTTATCAAGAATCATCCTTCAACCCTTCAGATCTACCACAAAAAGCTCTTGGAATGCGGTGAAGTATCACAACAGGATATCGACCGGATACAGGAAAAGGTTAACACAATCCTCAATGAAGAGTTTGTCGCTAGTAAAGACTATCTCCCTAAGAAACGAGATTGGCTTTCAACCAATTGGGCTGGATTTAAGTCTCCTGAGCAGATCTCACGAGTTAGAAACACTGGGTGAGTTGAGTTTGTCTTTTCTTCTCATTTTTTTGTGTGGTCTATTGTCCGCTAAACTTTACACTCTTCTGCAGTGTCAAACCAGAGATACTTAAGACTGTTGGAAAGGCAATTTCATCGCTTCCAGAAAACTTCAAGCCACACAGGGCAGTGAAAAAAGTTTATGAACAACGTGCCCAAATGATTGAATCAGGAGAAGGAGTTGACTGGGCTCTTGCAGAAGCTCTTGCTTTCGCTACATTAGTTGTGGAAGGCAATCATGTTCGGTTGAGCGGTCAGGATGTTGAACGTGGAACATTTAGTCATCGTCATTCTGTCCTTCATGACCAGGAAACTGGAGAAGAGTATTGCCCACTAGATCATCTCATCATGAATCAGGATCCTGAGATGTTTACTGTTAGCAACAGGTACTTTTACCTCCATCCTTCCCTCTAGGAATTATTGTGCTCCTAGCTTGTTTTGACAGATTAGAGTAAACTGACATGAGTTTTTTTGTTCTTTCTGTGTGTGATGGAGATTGACCATCTAAGCTCACCTATTTTTATTTTTTTTTCTCCTAAACGCAATCTCATATTTTGAGAGAAGTCTCTTGTGTTTGTTCCTTGCTTTCCAGAATTCACATTGTAAAGATTCACTAAGAAGCTTTGCTTGTTGTGTACAGTTCTCTCTCAGAATTTGGTGTCCTTGGATTCGAATTGGGTTACTCCATGGAAAGCCCAAATTCGTTGGTACTATGGGAAGCTCAGTTTGGAGACTTTGCCAATGGAGCTCAGGTGATATTTGATCAGTTCATCAGCAGTGGAGAAGCCAAATGGCTGCGTCAAACCGGGCTTGTTATGCTACTTCCACATGGTTACGATGGTCAGGGACCTGAACATTCAAGTGCGAGGTTGGAACGTTACCTTCAGGTAAACTCTGTCCTAGATTCTACTACAGCTTATGGGTTACGGTGTTGAATCAGTGAAAAATATATAATCTCGTTTGATTATCTTCCTGACTTTAATTATTTTATGTTACAGATGAGTGATGATAATCCGTATGTCATACCAGACATGGAACCAACAATGCGTAAGCAAATTCAAGAATGTAATTGGCAGATTGTCAACGCCACAACTCCTGCCAACTATTTCCATGTTCTGCGGCGACAGGTAAGACCTATTTTCTGGGGTTTTCTTTTACATGTCACCAAGTGTTGTACCCAGTTTACAATGTCTTAATGTCACTCATTTTGCAGATACACAGGGACTTCCGTAAGCCTCTGATTGTAATGGCACCAAAGAACTTGCTCCGTCACAAGGACTGCAAATCAAATCTCTCAGAGTTTGATGATGTCCAAGGTCACCCAGGTTTTGACAAGCAAGGAACTAGATTTAAGAGATTAATCAAGGATCAGAATGATCACTCTGATCTTGAAGAAGGCATCAGAAGATTGGTACTTTGTTCCGGAAAGGTATAGCTTTGTTCATTTTATAGTGTGAATCTTGCCAGTTCCAGAATTTTAAAGAGACATTCTCTCTTTTGCTTCTTTGTAGGTATATTATGAGCTTGATGATGAACGGAAGAAGGTCGGCGCAACTGATGTTGCTATTTGTAGAGTGGAACAGCTTTGTCCTTTCCCATACGATCTCATTCAGCGTGAGCTCAAGAGATATCCAAGTACGTACCTAAACTATCTCTGGATTGGTTCGGTTTGGCTTTTTATGTCAACCCCTAAAACCTGTTTTTGTGTTGGTCTGAAACAGATGCTGAGATCGTTTGGTGCCAAGAAGAGGCGATGAACATGGGAGCATTCAGCTACATATCTCCACGGCTATGGACAGCAATGAGAAGCTTAAACAGAGGAGATATGGAAGACATAAAGTATGTTGGTCGTGGTCCCTCTGCTGCAACTGCCACGGGTTTCTACACATTCCATGTCAAAGAGCAAGCCGAGCTAGTCCAGAAAGCCATCGGAAAGGAACCCATCAACTAGAAAGCTCGTCCGTGTCTAAATGAAATCTCAGACTGAATAGAAAAAAAAGGGAGAAAACTTTGAAAATAAGGACTTTGGGTTATGCAAAAGTGCTAAACAACACTGAAAAAAAAAATCCTCAGTTTCTTTGTTATTTTTTTGGTCCCATTGATTTTGAGCCTGTCTTGTGTTGCAGGTCAAAACATAAAAATCTCATTTTGATAAAATACAGTTTTGTTTTTGCTCGTCCTTTTACTTCTTTGATCCATCTTTTGCGTTGTCATTGTCTGTTTTCGTCATCTTGTTCTCTAAAAAAGTGAATTATTGGTTTCAAATCGGTATACTTGTTAGAAACGGTTAAGATTTGGTTTGCTATGGTGCTGGTCGCTTGATATAAAAATTCCAATTTACGTATGTACCAATTTCCTCGTTATATCCGAAGAAACAATGAAAGGTACAGTATTATTATGAGTTCAAACGAAGGTAGTAGATGTGTTCACTGTTCAGACACACCATAACTTCATCCACCCCGCCTAAGATAATAATATAATAACGATAACCAAGTTAGAACAAGTATAAAACTCAAATATTCTCTTTTTGTAAATGATACGTCATAGATCTACAAAATATGTATATTCAAATAATATAGGAAGATAATGATACCATATACTTACTTTGTTGACACTAATAACATATAAATTATAATTAAATATCCAAATGTATAAATCGAGAACAGGTTTTAATAATGTATATCACTTTAGAAAAGAAAAGCAAAGTTGTGGAGCCATTCTCTAATTGCTGCTGCGAAAAATATGCTTTTAATGGATGCACTCATCATACCTGTCATGTGTGAGACATTTGGTACCATCATTACCAGCTTCACCATCAAATCTTTGCCTATATATTATTATCTAAATTCATATCCGTATATTACATGTTGTTGTTAATACAAAATAAAAACAACTATATAAAGTTACGAAAGATGCAAAACTGTAGGTTTGTTGATTTATCTAAATCCACATACACTAGATTAAAAATAATGGATCCAATCTTGTTGGTGGTAGTTCCTTTGTAGTAGAAATTGCTACAAATTTTATAACTGAATTATCATCACAGATCAAAAACTTTGTTGCAAAATCATTATGCAAAAAAAGAGTTGTTGCAAACTTGTCGGTATGTTGTTCCACATTACTATTTACTACGATTGATTACCGATTAAACCATGTTTTTAAGCAACGTAAAACTTAATTTTTCCTTGACGGTGCAAGACAATAATAATTTGACGAAAACATATCTTTTTTTTTTTTAAATGAGGAGCTTGACTAGTCTTGCATGTAATTAATGGTGTTTTTGACAAACATAATACTAGGATGGGTCATAGACTTCACCTAATTGCATTTAAACAATCTACCAAACAAAACCATCTTTGATATATATTATGCTCACTGAGACCACTAAAAACTACTTTTGTTGTTTTGTACTAGGTAACAAGCATTATGCTGTTTTTTGGTTGAATTTGAAGTCAAGACTTTTATTATGACATGGTTTAAGAAACTAACAAATATAATATGAAAGACTACGTTATATATAATATTAGCCTTTTGAGATTATTACAAAAACATCTCTACCAAACTCTATGGAATAAGAATATATAAGATCAAACATTTCCAACTGAACTAACAACAATACTTGAAAGTACGATTGAGATAAACATTATCGAGAGGAGCATCGAATAATAATATAAGATTTAAAGTATCCTCCCTTACTATTGCCGACAACTATATTTATACTACTTCTTGGTGAATTTATAACTCACCCAACATTTTCATCCTTTCGAATTTTTTAGAGCATTCGACACTACCTTTATAAAAATCAGAACCACTGAAACAAAAACTTCAGACCTAGTTAAAACACCAATACCATCGTAGTTACTGTTTGTTTCTTTTCAAATTATGTTGAGTTTGATGGGAATATAGCAAATTTTGGAATTGAACAATACTATTATAAACTAGATTTTTTTCTTTAATTTATTTGTTCTTGCAGTTCACAGAAATCTATAGAAATGGCATTTATTGCAGTTGACGTCTAAACAAACTTTCCAATTAAACAGACTTCAGAAACCTGTCTCATGAGTCATGAACGTTGTTGTAATAATAATATTACAAAATCAAGAAACAACATAATTCACTAAACAAAAATAAAGTAAGTAAGAAAAAGGAAATTAAAAAAAGAAAGAAAGAGACAGTAGGCTCAACTCAATCAAAAGCACCAAACCAAAGTTACCACCAAACTTCATCATCATCACAAAGAGAGAAAGAAAGAAACAGAGCCATGGCAGAGAAAGAGAAGAAAACAAAAAAGAAGAAGAAGAAAGAGAAAGAGAAGCACCAGCAACAATCTTCCTCCTCCTCAGACATATCTTTCAAACCTTCCTCCGACGTTAAAGGTCTCAAATTCGGCGGCCAGATCATCGTCAAATCATTCACAATCCGACGAGCAAGAACGCTCGAGCTTCTCAAACTCCTCTCCTTACCTTCTTCATCATCCCCGCCGCTTCTTTCTACGGCGGCTTATCTCCCGACGAACTTCACAATCCTTGCGCACCACGCTTGGCACACGCTAACCCTCGGTCTCGGAACAAAGAAATCAAAAGTGGTGGTGTTCGTATTCGAAACAGAGGCGATGAAGTCATCGGTTGTTGCGGCGGAGGGAGGAATCTGGCCGACGGAGATACCGCTCGGAGATGTGAACAAGAAGATGATCAGAAAGATAAAGAAGTGGGAGATGGCGAGGTTCAAGTTCAGGAAAGGATGTATAACGTTTTACGTATACGCGGTGAGAAACGCCGGGAAAGAAGGGTTTGAGGCGGCGGAGGACTTGAAGGTAATATTACAAGCGGTGGTGGCTTTGAAAGACTTCATGGATCACACCGCAATGCTTGTAATGCCCCACCAGAAAAGTATTAATTACAACTCTTGTCCTCCTCCTTTTGCCATGGCTCACTAAGTAAAATACACACTTTCAACTATACCATTCAACTCTTATTAATTGGGATGCCTCTCTTTTTTGTTTTTCTTCTTCTTTTTTTTTGTTACTACTTTTTTCTTTATTTATATATATAAAAAATTTCTGTTTATTTATTTATTTTTGGTTCCCTAGTGAATTGTTATTAATTTTGTTGTGTGTGTGTGTGTTTTTTTTGGGTGCAAAGTTATGGTATTAGTAAGATTAAAATTTTGAGTTGAGTTAGTTTTTTGTTGATGAACTTCACCATCGGATCGTGATCAGAAGCTGAAGAACCTCACTTAGAATTATTAAGTGAAATGGGAAAGCCTTGCTGATTGTTTATGATTTTCTGATCAAGAATGTCAAAGAAATTAGTGTGTTAGAATTTATAAAACTATCATTTTAGTGTTTTGTTATGATTTGAGAGTTTAGTTTCAGTGTCATTGTGCATACATGCATGACGCATCAAACCTAATGAAGTTATACTATATATTTATTCTATGAAGAATGTAGTTGTGATGACTATGCACATTACACTGTGGTATAGATGTTATCACTGATCAGTTACTACTTGTCTACTCCTGCTTGGTGTAACTCAATGGCTCAGATATGGTTTGAATGTGATTTCAAACTTTACTACGGCGTTTCATGGATTGTTTTTATAGATTTGACGACTAACAAAATGTTATGGATGTTGTGCAGACGTTGTCAATGTTAATATATGTTTACAATGCCATAGAGCGTTCAAATGATACGTTACTGATCATTGCCATTTGTCAATGACAATTTAACCGGTTGTTGAGTGTTTAGCGTCAATGACTGACCGGAAATGCAGGAAAGAGATGCATATAATGCTGAAATTTTTAACTGATGCACAATCTCATGGCCTGGAAAGACATAATTATGTTGTATATAAGAAGATAGTGATCTAACGTTCATATTTGCTTTATACGTTGATGGATCATCTAAATCCAACATAAAGATCACATAGATAATTTTTTTTTAAGCGCAACTCTGAAGCAAAATCTTATGCGAAGTTCCACTTTATTTATTTTAAATAAAAGGAAAAAGGAATTAACAACAAAAAAAAAACCATAAAAATTAGAATATCCGAAATTAAGCACAAAGGTGATGATGATCTCTCCAAATCCAAAGTTTCTCAGAACCATTATGTTAGGACGTTCCAGACAAATACTACAATAGACAATACAATATCTTAAAACTTACACGCACCATTGCTTGGGTTGTTCCCTACTACCATACCAGTTCCGCTGAAATTACAAGAACCATCGCTGCGACCGTGGCTCTGGAAGTAAGCGTTCATCACAAAAGACGCGTGCGTCCTCACACTGCTCGGGTTAAAGCACGAACCACCAGCTTGGATTGGTTTACAATCAACGCCTCCCTGACCACACACCCAGTTAATGTTGTCTTGCAGCTGCTTATCCGAAGCACCCGACCTCGCCACACACCATTTACCACCGGCGGTACTAGGCGCAGGCAATGCTGGACGGCCGCCACCACCTTGTCCGTTTCGGAGAAGACCAACATCGTAAACTGGGGAGAAATCTGCACGGAAAAGTCCCCAGTTTCGTTCTGCGGTCGGACCAGGTTTGCCTTCTTCGTTAAAAAGACCGAAAATGTAAGTCTCGAAACGTCTTTTAGGCATGAGAGGTGTCCCTTGGCCTTGTGCACGTTTGATAATGTTGAGGTTGAACCAAGCAGCGTTCGCGGGCGAGCACCAAGGTGCGTCACAAGCAGAAGGCCAGCCAGTCTCGCCAACAACGATGTTAACATCGCCGTATCCAAGAGCTTTCATGGCGGAATAAGTGGAGTCCATGAGGGCATCGAACATGTTGGTGTAGACGTGGCGGGTGAAGGGGTCACGGACTGCCTTGTACGGAGTACGGAAGATGGCGAAGTTGACGTTTTTGGGGTCAAAACCAAAGTAAGGGTAGGGGTTGACCATGAAAGGAGACTTGGTGCGGCGATGGTAAGCTAGGATTGGAGCTAATATGCCCTTGTCCCAACCAGCCCTGAATCTACCGCTGCTTGGTGCACCAGTCAAGTCATAGGCTATGATGTTGAGTGAGTGTGCGGTTGTGACCTGAGTTCAATTGCAACAAAATAGTAATATTAGAATCAAACTGTTACGTATGGTATAATCATGTGTGGACTAAATTACGAAAAAAAACATGTAGCATGATGTAAAGGGAAACATAAGACATGGCAGACACATCAAGAATCTAAAGGACACAACCTTGGACGGTGAGATAAGCACGTGGTATTAGTCTAAATGGTCAGATCTTACCACACTTTCAAATCTTTCAATTTTGTCTAAATAACGTGGAAATTAAAAACAGATATCAATCTAAAATAATTTTCAAAATAATCAGCTTTTGTTTTGAATATTTGTTTTTCAACGTTGTTGTTCCAACTTAATATGCGCAATTGATGGATGCATCGTCTCTGTTAAAACTTAAAAAGGAAAGAAAACAAAACAGTGCATCTTTTTCACGCCAATCAATTAATTCACTATTTCATAATTTTTCATGTTCTTTACTTCAAAAAATAAAAATAAAGCTACGTAAATCAGATAAAAATTCCGAAGTTTATCTAAGAATTTGTGAAATAATAATGCGAAACCATATTAATTTCTTTACAAAAAAACAAAAAACACGAATTAATTTCTAAACTAAAAATAGGAAAAAATCTGAAAAATGGGGGAAAAAAATAAGGAGAGAAAGGTGACCTTAACATCTCTGACACCAGCACGAACCAAAGCATTGTTAAGATTCCTCATCGCCGGCAAGAGATTGTTAATCATGTTGTTATCTCCGGTGAGCAAAATCTCATTTCCGACGGATATATACTTAATCTTCGTCTGAGGATGAAACGGCAAAATGTTAGCCGATACCCACCTACGAGCTTGTACCCCGTTAGCTAACGCCGGGATATCTACGTTAGGAACAGTGACGACGACGGAGATACCCGTACCGGCGAAGGCACGGAGGATGTCAGGGTTCACATCGAAGATCTTGACGCTGTCGATGGAGGTTTGAGTCTTGATGAAATTAGCCACCTGAGTAGGTGGTGGGAGGTTCCCGAGAGTTCCGTAGTTGACACCTATGGCGGAGATGACGGCGGGGAGAGAGAGGAACACGGCGGCGGTAGAGAGGAGGAGGATGAGGGAGGTGAGAGATCTTGACGGTGGCGCTTTGGCCATCTTTTTTTTTGTTTTTTCGTGGTTATTTCGGAGAGATAGGGGAAATATCAAACGATTCAAAGTGAAACCCGTGAATCGTTTGAGTTGTGTTTTTATTATGACGGAGAGAATTTGTTTTTAATTGTTTGGTATATTTGGATAAAAACTATTTATAACAATAGAAATTATTAAAATAAATAGATATGGCCGTTTTGTGTATGCGTAAACGTGTTGTATAAGTGTGTGTATATGTATATTTTTAGTGAGGAACAGCTGGATTTTTTAGAAAGAAAGAAGAAAAAGTTTGTGTTGTCTCTTTTTTTCATGTGCCATTTGCTTAAATTTAGGGCCGTTGTTAATTATTGAAAAAAGTGGATTTCGTTTTGAGTTGTGACCGTCAAAGTTTTTTTAGTTAATTTGGACAATTGTATTTTGTAACTAATTTACTAATAATACCCAAATTATCTGTATTTTTATCTAAAACTTACGCCTGTTTTAATCTCGAAATCAGTTTACGGGATTGGATTTCCTATAATATTATTCGTTATAAGAAAGAACAAAAATAAAAATTTGAAAGATAATTGTTGTTTTTTTATAAAGATGTTTCTCACTTTTCAGTGAGGTCAAGTGAGATCTGACTGTTTTCATTTTACTACTAAAACAAGATTTATTTTTAAAAATATCGTTAAATTAGTAATATTAAAGTACTTACCAAATGTGTATAATTAAAAATAAAAAAGAGATGAACGCGGTTTCGGATAGAGCCATCGGACACGTGTTGGTAGGAGGCAGGAGAGAGTAGTTTGGAGTTCGGACCAAAGTCAAATAGATTCGAAGTATGAAGAAAGATGATGTTGTTGAGGAAAGCTGATTCTTTAACTTTTACCGACACTCTTCTTCTTATCTTTTAGTTAGCCATTTGTTGTGCTTTTCGTTCGGAAAACAAAAAAAAAGAAGAAGATCCGCGTACGTCCATGTCTCTCCACATTAACTATTTTTAGTTAACAAACAGTTTATTGTCATTATCAAATGACATATCTAATTTACACACTTACACTGATTGCACAATCCACGCAACTTCTTTTATTAAGAAACAAAAAAAAAAACAATTTAACATAGTTACATTCTACTAGTATAATGTTTTTACACAATATAATATGATGCTTCTGTATACTAATACTTTCTAGACTAAGTTGACTGAAAATGCCAAAAATGTTTAGTTCAAGAAATTACCAAAATTATATTTGAATTTTTTTGAACAAATGTCAACTCATAGTGAAAGTTAATTTCAGAACTAAAATGTTGTGATTTCTATACTACTGTCTACAATTACTTAAACAGTTTATTGTCATTATCGAATTACATACTGGTTGCACAGACCACGTTACTCTTTGTAAAGCCCATTCTTCTTTCTCAATAAACAAATCACCAGTGCTAAGTTTTTTTTGTTTCTCTATAAATAAACGTAACATAAATTAATGGATGTCGCCATATTAGTGGGCTTTAACCATCTATGTTTATATGCTTTATTGGGCCTAAAGCCTTATAAAATAGAGCATCACTATCCACGCCGTTGTCTATTCTATTAACCCCACCCGTCACACACCGACCAAACCTTGCCCAACACGTCCACAATATTTTCCTCCTCCCTGATAAGTTACTTTATTACCCTCACCTTTCCTAATTTTTCAGAGAATATTCCCCTATCCCCTAGACATATGCGTCTTTTCCTATATAAAATATTGAGAGTAATATTTGTTTATCTATATATCAGTGACTCCTCCGAGCGACAACGGCCACTGAACACTCTTTCGATCTAATCTCTTTTTAGCTCTCTCTTCTCCCTGTGACTCTCGTGATCATCGTCTGAACAACAACAAAAACACTTTAGCGAAATGGCGAGAAAGTTCTTCGTTGGAGGCAACTGGAAATGTGTAAGTGATCTACCCTGCTGGATCCCTGTGTAGTTTTCAGTTTTTCCCCGATCAAGTGAACGAGATCGGAAAATCTCAGTTTTAAGGTTTTGTTTATGGTTTGCTTCGGCTGACGTAGAATTCAGATCCATGTTTTGGTTAGATGCTATTGATCTAGTACTGATGTTTGTGATTTGACGATTCGATTTCCCGATCTCATATTTCTGTCAATTTTGTTTACGAATTCTTGATCGATTGGTCTCGTGTTCTAGTTTTGATGGATCTGTGTTTGAACATGCTAGGATTGATTTGCTTTTTCCGCGTCATTTTGGATCACGTTCTTGTTATTTTGGGTCAAAGATGTTTTAATTTGTTTTGATTTTTTTTTAAAAAATCGAATGTAGAATGGAACTGCTGAGGAGGTGAAGAAGATTGTTAACACTCTTAATGAAGCTCAAGTACCTTCGCAGGATGTTGTTGGTAAGTGTAGCATCTCCATTGCTTTAATTGGACTTTGGTTTTTGTTTTCTACATCTATGAGATCTTAGGGATGTGCTGGGAAAAAAATTTTAAATTTGGGCATACAAACAAGTCTATCTCAATTTATATGGCTTGTTACATAGTGAAGCTGTGGGTAGATCAAATGTGCATTGATCTCTGCAAGCATGGTTAAATTGATCATGTGTTTGTTGTTAGTCAAATTATTCTTTATCATCTACATGTGATCCTTCATGTTTTGATATTGGTTATATTTCTGTTAATAGTGAGAACTTCAATTGTGATTGGATAAATAATTTGATGAAATTTTACTAATGCAGAGGTTGTGGTTAGCCCTCCATATGTTTTTCTTCCCCTGGTTAAGAGCACATTGAGGTCTGACTTCTTTGTTGCGGCACAAAACTGTTGGGTTAAGAAGGGAGGTGCTTACACTGGTGAAGTTAGGTGAGATTCTCCCCACTGGTGTATACTTTAATCTTATCATTTGTCTCAACTGTTTGTTTTTAACAGAGATCTTTACTGAATGAACCAATGAACCAGTATAGGATACGTGCCTGGTTATCAGGCGTAAAATGATTCACCTGTCCATTTGACTTTCATAGGAAGTCTTATGTATATATATCACGTGGTGTCTGTACTTCCTGCATATTATTTCATGCACTTATGATGTGTAATTTGTGTGTGCAGTGCGGAGATGCTTGTGAACTTGGATATCCCATGGGTTATCCTTGGTCACTCTGAAAGGAGGGCAATCCTTAATGAATCAAACGAGGTTAGTGATCTTTCATGATGGAAAAAAACAATTTATGGAGTACTACTCAAATCAGCTTTTAGATCCATGATTTTGGTTTTTGACTTGTATCCTTCATTTGTAGTTTGTCGGAGACAAGGTTGCCTATGCACTTGCTCAAGGTTTGAAAGTGATTGCTTGTGTCGGTGAGACTCTTGAGGAGCGGGAGGCTGGGTCAACCATGGATGTTGTGGCTGCCCAGACCAAGGCTATCGCTGGTAAGTATATCGTCAAACACTTGTCTCTTTTTGCTATCTGAGTTCATTCTCATTGACACTAAGACCTGTTATGATGATAGTAATTCCTGTTTCTACTCAATATACCCCCTTATTGTATATCTTCATACCACACAAAAATGTTTTGTTGGCTTAAGAACTCATTTTTGTTTGTAATGGCAGATCGGGTGACGAACTGGTCAAATGTTGTCATAGCCTATGAACCAGTGTGGGCCATTGGAACCGGAAAGGTTGCTAGTCCAGCCCAAGCTCAAGAAGTAAGTTGTTGTTGATGCATATGAGCAGTTGAACATTGTTGGATATGTTAAGTTTTTAATGGAAAACCAATTATCTTTATCTTATGGAAACTTATTACATTTATGAACAGGTACACGATGAACTCAGGAAATGGCTTGCCAAGAACGTGAGTGCTGATGTCGCAGCTACAACCCGCATCATTTACGGAGGTAGGTTTAACATATCCTATGTGACAGTAACACAATTCTGATTAATTTCCCCTCAAGAGTTTTATGTTACTTAGCTTGATTGTGCAAATTCATATCAGGATCCGTCAATGGTGGTAACTGCAAGGAGCTAGGAGGTCAAGCCGATGTTGATGGTTTCTTGGTCGGTGGTGCTTCTCTAAAGGTACATACATATACTATGTTTTGCCTTGATATAACATCTTCGTTTTGTTTCACTCAAAACCATGTCTGATGTATTTTTTTTGGGTTCATTTTTGCGTTTGCAGCCTGAGTTTATCGACATCATCAAGGCTGCAGAGGTGAAAAAAAGTGCCTAATGAGTTCATTAAGCAGTTTGAAAATGAATTACTTTTCCCAGTCTCAACTCTGATAAAATGAATAAGTTGGTATGATGATACATTTTGGTTCAGTTTGTATTTGGCAAAAGTTTCTCTGTTTACTATATTTGTTTTGAGAACGCAACAATCATTCTCTTCGGCCATTTATTAAGCTGTTAACTTGCGGATCTCTTCCTTTTTTATAAGTGAAGTGAAGCTGTGTTCGGTGTTGATAAATCATAACCCCTCGCGTTTTGATTCTAAACGTTTGTTTCTTAATTACCGATCAAACCCTACCCGTCTTGTTTATTAATATCAAAATGTCTTTGTTAATATTCTCTCAATGATGCTGTCAACCACTGAATGAAGGAAGATTGCAAACTTATCTGAAAGCTGAGAGATTAAAATGAGTGGGAAAGGGTTATTTTTTAATTAGTTTTTGTCTTTCGCTTTTGCCTATTGGCTTGTCAATTTTGACATTTTAGCTTTTAGAATACTATTATTTTCAACTTTATTGTCGTCATCATGAACAATGTTCAACATCGTGTAGATTAGAGTAAAAAAAATAAGAAAATGAAATTTCATGGTGAAGCAGAAGCTCATTATCAGTAATGTCAATGTTTTTGCTCGTAGAAAAAAGGATGCGTATGCCGACACGAATCTTGTAATGATGATTAAATAACTAATAAGTAATCAATAAAACGGCTCAGTGGAAGTAAAGTGTTCATGTAAAAAATATTAGATGGGATAAAAGTCCAAACGAAGAGCTCCGAATGTCAAAACTGTTATTAAAAAATTTGGACTCAAGGTCTCAAGTGTAATCAAAAAATGTATATGGGTTTTGACCCGACCACGAAAATACAACTCATGCCAATAAAATTGACACAATTACGTGACTCAGCTACAAATGTGATAACGTATCGGTAATCTCTCCCAAGTCCCAAGTCAACCCACATTTTTAGTAACCTTCATCAAATCATAGTATTTTATTTATTTATGAGTGTTTCACTTTTAGGAAAATAAGGATTTTTGAAAACTTATGTGTATTATATTATTTAGTTGACGTTAGACTTAATTGCTTAAGGAGCAAACAATTGTGACCATAGAAGAGGAGGTTTGACGAAGTCATCGATCCTTTCGGCAATGGAGTGATTTTGGGTCCGTATGACTTGAAAACACATCATTAATGCATTAGAAAACAAAATAGTTTAAACAAAAAAAATATTTTTTACATTCATTCAAAAAAAAAAAAAAAAAAAAAATATTTTTATTTGTTATACAAAGACAACAACATTTAGTTCAAACTTATTTACTGGCACAAATTTCATTAAACACAAGTATTATAGTAGAAATTTTTTTTCTTCTTACAAACTCATAATTTTCTTACCTACTTGTATGAAACTGTAACTTGTATAAGTAGATATGGCTTTGTACAAAAAAAAAAGTATAACTAGAGATGTTTCCTTGTTCTTTACAAACCTTATTTTCTTACCTACTTGTGTAAAAAGTTATGTTGAATTCTAACAAGGTACAGTTTTGCTTTTGTATGCGTTTCTTCTATTGTACCAATAGTACTAAAACCCGAATCTGTCTCATCATTCCACACCCAAAGCATTTAAAATCGAAAATAACTATCATTTTCAACAATTTTTTTGTCCTTTTTATGCATTAAACCCCACCACGGAGAATTCATAGACCAAGCAAAGATTCCAAAACCTAAAAGACCATCTGACTCAAACCTATTAAGACATCATTTTGAATCTTTAACGTATCATTATAGACGTTAAGCTCTATAGACTATCTACTATAGTCAGGTCCTTGCATAGAAGATCATATCAAACCTATAGCAAGTACAGACCATAAAAGAGCAAAGTCACACTGATTGATTTATTATATTATTACTAATTGAACTCGTTTCCATTAACTAGTAGAACCCCATAAAGTTTCTTTTGGTCAAATACTTTTGTCTGAATTCGTTTTTGGACACGAAAAAGAAAAAGACCTTTCTTCTTCCTTTGGTTGCCTCTAGTATCTCATCAACATCCATCTTCTCTTCTCATTCTCTCTCTCTCTCTCTCTCCTTCTTCACATCTTTCTCTTTCTCTTCTCAACTGTTCTGCTTTAATGGGTTTTATCTGAGAGAATCTGTTCTACACAAAAACAGCTCAAGAAGCCAATTCATTTTTGTCAGAAAAGGGCAAATACGATCTTTTTCATCATTTGATCCATCTCTCTACCTCAATGGGTTCTTGTCTCAGTTCTCGTGTCCTCAGTGCGTTCTCTACAACTACAATCTTCTTCTTTCATCTCCCATTTTTGTGTTTGTGTTTTTCTTCCCGGGGAAATTTGAGATTTTCACATGTTTATCTCTTCAAAGTCATGATCTTTTCGGCTAATTGTTAGTGGGTTTTAAGAAAAGGAATGAGATTTGCAAAGAATCTTCCCGTGATCTAACTTTAAAAAGTTTTCCCCTTTTTTTGGTATTCTCGATTTTGACTTTGGTCAACGCTTTTGTGTGTTGTTGTGCAGATAAGAGTAGTAGTGGTCTCGATGATCTTCATCTCTCGAGCTATAAATCGTCGTCATCATCTGCGGCAGCTCATAGGACAGAAGGAGAGATACTTAGCTCAACGAGCGTTAAAAGCTTCAGCTTTAGTGAACTTAAACTCGCTACCAGAAACTTCAGATCGGACTCTGTTGTTGGAGAAGGTGGCTTTGGTTGTGTCTTCAGAGGCTGGCTTGATGAGACCACTCTCACCCCTACCAAATCTAGCTCCGGTCTTGTAATTGCTGTTAAGCGGCTTAACCCTGATGGTTTTCAAGGTCACCGAGAATGGCTGGTACGACCCACTTGTTCTTATGTTTTCACCAATGTTTTGATTTCATGGCTCTGACTCTGACCTGTTGTGTTTTTTCTGTTGTTGTTGTGATTCAGACAGAGATCAACTACTTGGGGCAGTTAAGTCACCCCAATTTAGTTAAATTGATTGGTTATTGCGTGGAAGATGAACAACGGCTTCTTGTGTATGAGTTTATGCACAAGGGTAGTCTTGAGAATCATCTGTTCTCAAGTGAGTCTTTGATCTCTTTATGATTGATCAAAAACCATGTTTTGTGTTACTTGAGAGGTTGGTTGTTTGTTCTTATGTTTGAATTGTTTTTGAAGCAGGAAATCGGGATTTTAAGCCGCTCTCTTGGATTCTAAGGATTAAGGTTGCACTTGATGCAGCTAAAGGCCTCGCCTTTCTACATAGCGATCCCGTCAAAGTCATATACCGAGACATCAAGGCGTCTAACATCTTACTTGACTCGGTAATATGCTATTCTCTTTTGGAAAAACCCGTCAAGTGTACTTGTTGTCTTTATCAACGACCTAAACATACTGACTTTGTCTTTCAAAACAACAGGACTTCAATGCAAAGCTTTCGGACTTTGGATTAGCTAGGGACGGTCCAATGGGAGAAACAAGCTATGTTAGTACAAGGGTCATGGGCACATTTGGCTACGCCGCGCCAGAGTATGTCTCAACAGGTAAATTCTATCACTTCTCTGATATGAACTGTTACTAATATATAATATGGTCAATTGTTGTCTCACGAAACTTATGTTGTGGCATTAGTCCTGACATTGGTTTTAATGTGAATTTAAAGAGCAGCAACTACAGCATTTATGTTGTTAGAGTCTCATTCTTAGTTTCTTTCTCTCATCCTTTTATCTTTTTTTAGGTCACTTGAATGCTAGAAGTGACGTATACAGTTTTGGGGTTGTTCTTCTGGAGCTACTCTGTGGAAGACAAGCACTGGACCATACCCGCCCAGCCAAGGAGCAAAACCTTGTGGATTGGGCTAGACCGTACCTCACAAGCAGGAGAAAGGTTCTACTAATTGTGGACACTCGGCTTAACTCACAGTACAAACCCGAAGGTGCTGTGAGATTGGCAAGCATTGCTGTGCAGTGCCTCTCATTCGAACCCAAATCGCGCCCGACCATGGACCAAGTTGTCCGAGCCTTGGTACAGCTGCAAGACAGCGTGGTAAAACCGGCCAACGTCGACCAGATTAAGGATACCAAGAAACTTGTGGGATTGAAAGTAGAAGACAAGTACCAGAAAAACGGATTAAACAGAAAAACTGATGGTTTGTAGTAGGTATAGAATAAATGTGGTTACTGGTTAGGTCTCATGTCTCCTTTTGACTCCTTTGTTTATGTGTTGTAATATTGTCGTGTGAAGTGATTTTATTTCACTGGTTATAGTTTTGCTCCTGTTGACTTGGAGATAATCTATTGTTTTCTTTTGTTCTGATAGATCAAATATTTTGGTGATGTATTCCAAAACCACTCTGTTCTTATCAGTTTTAGTTCACCATATGTAACTAATTTCTACTGATTCAATTTGATCAAATATTTAATCATTATAGTTAAATAATGCTGCAACGTAAAGATAAATTGGGTGTGCCCAAAATACCATAATATAGTTACAAAAATCATTGAAAGTTTTAAATTGATCAAATTCCATAAAAAATGTCGTTAAACATACGAAATATCGAATCTTAAGCTGATTAAGTCAAAACAGAAATAAGTTGGATTAACATTAAAGTCATCATACTGTAATTAGATGTTCATTGGCCGTTACTAGACCAGTCTCTCTATTTGTTTTCCACGCAATTTTTTTATATATGGAAAAATGGAAAATAGCAATAAGGCCAAGCCCATTTAAAATATGGGCCTATCACTCCGACCAGCCAATAGAAAAAAATCAAAGAGAAGTCATCTTTTTCTCTTCTCTTAAAAGAAAGCTAAGGGTTCACTTCATCAGATCTGTCGTCTTGAACAATTTTTCCATTACCATCTTCTCTTCTTGCTTACTCTCAAGTTACACAAGTGCTCCGTTGCAGGTATGTTCTTGATCTTTCTCTTGAATCCTCCAATTCTAAAGAAATTACAGTTCTTCCCAGAAACAAGATTTTGTTTGATGAATTTGAGGATCTGGTGTTAAATACGTATCTTCTATGGTAGGCTTTTGTTTCCGAAACATGAGGAGATACAGTCCGCCTTATTACAGCCCTCCGAGGAGAGGCTATGGTGGTCGTGGTAGAAGTCCACCTCCTCCTCCTCGACGTGGATATGGTGGTGGTGGACGTAAAGGATCTAGCCATGGAAGTCTCTTGGTCCGTAACATTCCTCTTGATTGCAGGTAATTTCTCTTTCTCTCTCTGCTTAAAGCTGAATTTTTTTTTTTTAATTATCTTCTTAAGACTCTATTGGCTTTGCTGATTTTTTTGTTTTTTTTTATTTATATATTTATTTCGCAGACCAGAAGAGCTTCGTGTGCCCTTTGAGAGGTTTGGACCTGTGAGAGATGTCTATATCCCGAGAGACTATTACTCAGGGTGAGCCTCCTCTTCCTTTCCTTCTTGATGTCTTTATCTTTTTCGTTTCACCTGAATGTCTGTTGAGCTGTTAACCTTTATAGATAGACTAGTTATGTTATGATTAGCATTGTTTTCCTGTAGAATATGTTTTGAGTACCAATTTTCACTTCCTTTGTTTACATTGCAATGATGGTTGCTTCCTATTCAGTGCTGAACCGTTTGCTATTATAGTTTAAGGGTGTTTGCACAAATTGAGAAAGAATCCAGATGACATATGACTTTTGATTTTCGCGCAAGCTAGGCGGTTAACTTTTTTTGTTTGTTTGTTTACTCTCCACTTTCTGTTCAAGCTAAATTCTCGAGGTGAGAAGAGACCTTTTCCAATGAGTACTCGAAATTTCAGAGCTTTCTATTTCAACTTTCTTTTTCCATAGTACATTAAACGTTGAATGATTTCCCAGGGGGTATGTTGGCTTGAAGTTAAAACAAGACCAAGCCCCACATTTGATGAAGCCCTTGTGAAAAATTGCTTTAACTTATTGGTTCAAAAGGATATTAAGAGTCATTTCAAATCAAGAATGTTTTGTTTGGAAGCAAGTTATAAGTGAAGATGTTTTGTTTGGAAGCAAGTAATAAGTGAGGGTTTTGTTTGGAAGCAAGTAGTAAGTGAAGATTGTTCTATATGGAAGCAGTAGTAAGTGAAGATTGTTTCTTATGAAGCTTTACAATAAATTACTCAAACTTTAGAAGTTTGTTGGGGAAGACGAAATGAAGAGATCTTACTTTTGGGATCAAGTGCTTCTTATTTTTACAAGATCTCTTGCCTCTTTTCGAGTTAATGTGCTTAAACTGTTAAGAAAAGGTCAGCTACTAGCCATATATGCGTAAGTAGAAGTCTGCTTTCTTAGAAGTTCTCAGAAGATGACGTTTACTTAGACGTTCTCAGAAGCACAATTACGATATTTGAGAAAGGTATACAGACTAGTGGTAGAGTGTAGGCTGATTTTGCTGGTAATTTCAGAATTTCCTAGTGTTATGTGCATTTGCTATCAACCATCAAACACTTGAGATGATAAACTTCTTATGAATTATGTAGGGAACCCCGGGGGTTTGCCTTTGTGGAGTTTGTTGATGCATACGATGCTGGGGAAGCTCAAAGAAGCATGAACAGGAGGATATTTGCTGGGAGAGAGATCACTGTGGTTGTTGCTTCAGAGTCTAGAAAAAGGCCCGAGGAGATGCGAGTGAAGACTAGGACCCGTAGTAGGTAAGTTTCCAAGTTTTGATTGCTAAAGCAAAAGTTATAAATCATATTGCTCTTCATCATCAATACTCTGTAAGTTCTCTATCATTTTTCAATAGAAGTTAAGAACAATTATCAACGAATTGTCTTCTGTTTTCAGGGAACCCTCAGGCTCAAGAGGTCGTTCTCATGGTTAGTGATTTTCTCTCTGAGTATGCACTTATTATGTTCTTTAACAGACAAATGCCAACATATATGAGCACAGCTAGATTGTGACGCACTTGCTTATATTCATAGCTTGAGTATGTCTATGATTGAATGTTTTCAGGACGGTCTCGTTCACGGTCAATCTCTCGATCACGCTCTCCCCGTCGTCCATCAGACTCTAGAAGCAGATACCGATCAAGGTAACCTGCTTTGTCACTCATACATTTACATCAATATCATGTCAATGAGATGCATGTATAATTTACATAGTGGTGTCACAGGTCTTACTCTCCTGCACCAAGACGAAGAGGAGCAGATTATTCACCATCTCCAAGGAGAAGGCAAGAGGAACGTCCACGATCACCACCAAGAGGTCCACCTCGTGGAGAAGAAGAAGTAAAATACAGTCGCAGGTCCTACTCCCCTGGCTATGAAGGTGATGCTGCTCAAGACCGGGACAGAAATGGAGACAATGAGATTAGAGAGTAAGTGAGACATTGCGTCTGCTTTTCTTTTTGCCCCCTAAGGATTGTGTCTGATGATTCGTATTTGGACATTTTAGGAAACCTGGCTATGAACCAGAGGAAAGGCGTCGTGGTGGAAGAGCTGTTTCAAGGTCGCCATCAGGATCTAGGTCCAGGTCTGTGGAGGCATCTCCAAGATGATACTGATGTTAAGAAGCCATCTCTCTCCCTATCTCAAAGACCAAAGCTTTGTGCAACGTTTTATGGGTCGTCTTTGTTTCTCTCTAGTAGTGGTCTGCGTGTCTTCAAAAACTTTCTACTCTGGCTTGTTAAAGATAGTCGTGTCTTGTGATCTTACTTGAATCTGTCCTCGGTTTAATGGGTCTTATTCTGAATTTTTGTATGAAGATTGGTTAAGGTTTTGATGTGTGAATTGAAACGCAAGGAAACCAAGTCGTCTCTCGTATGGTCAAGATCGAGAAATGAAGTTTCTTCTTTATTTCGTAGCAGCAGCCGTTGCAAATCTCATGGAGAAAGTCTTATGTCTAAGAATTTCTCAGAAGAGAATAATTTGACTCCATCTAGAAAGCCATGATTCTTTTCTTGGGTCTACTTTGGACAATAAAAAGGCCCGATTACGTACTTTCTGATTGGTTCGTATACAACTTTCAAGCAGCCAATCTGGTCTTTCATTTTATATAAAAAAAAAAAACCAACAACTAGGAGTAAGATGGTAATTAATATAGTTGAAGTTGACCAAAACGTTCCATAGAGTTAGGTTTTATTTGCCTCTTCTCTTCTTCTATGGTACATAAAAAATTGGGTAAGGCATGGTCCGGTCTCGGAACCAACCAGGAACGCGGACGCAGGGTTATGTGTGTTTTGAAAGTTAAAAAAGAAAGAAGAAATAGTAAATCATGTGAACGAGAAGGTCTGCGTGTGTTCTTGCTTCTTGTATTTATAAGGACCCTTCCTCTCTCTCTCTCAGACATATCCACTTCATCATTTCTCTTTCTTCTTCTTTCTTCTTAATTTAGAAAACAGAAACCCAAAAAAAAAAAACTTGAAAAGAGAGACTCTTCTTGATGGCTGTGGGAATCCTTGAGGTTAATCTGATCAGTGGCAAAGGTCTCAAGCGATCTGATTTTCTTGGTAATTTATTTCTCTCAGATTATTTTTGTATCCTTTTAGAAATTGTTAAACCCTTTCTTCTATTCTATAATAAAATGTTTTGTTTTTTTGGTTCTTGATCAAAAGGTAAGATAGATCCATACGTTGAGATCCAATACAAAGGGCAAACCCGCAAAAGCAGCGTTGCTAAAGGTAATTTATCTTTCTAATAATATTCTCTTCTCTTCAGCATTTCCAAATCTGTATTATCATCCTTTATTCGGCTTTTTCTACCTTTGACTTTTTTTTTTTAATGCGCTAGAGAAGACTATTTCTCCATTTTTCATTTTCTATTTCACTCCGGCTTTATAAATAAAAAAGCCCACATGCTTGTATATTCTGATAGTTAGTGGTTGTCAACAGTTGCAACCTGCATCCATAAGTATTCCAAAATATCCTCATAGTCATAGCATTACATGCTTAATTAGCTTAGCTTAGCTACTAACTCCTAGTAAAGTTATAGTTTAGTATTCTTTTGAAATATAACTTTGTTGAAGACAAGGAAATAGTGGTGAATTGGTGATGGAATGGTATATACATACTTGATACTACTATTTGTTTGCGCTTTGTAACACGTTTTTGTCATTCATATTAATATATTATTCGATCATCAATTTTTTTTTTTGTGTGTTATAATGAAGCAAAAAAATAATTCGCTATGTGCATGTGTTAAAAGTCTATAATAAAATCAAATAAATATATAATTTTAATCTAAAGAAAACTAGCTTATTAATGTTACTAGGGAAAAATTAGTACATCTCAAGTTGGGATTCCCAACTCTCAAATATTTCACTATTTTATATTTGAGGCATTTGTGTGGTAGTTTATAAGTTTCTTTTCTTGTGTATATGGTTTAAAATTTGAAAAATGTTTTAGTGTAGTAGATGTGTATGGATAGAGCTTTCTTCTGAAAGCAGTCATCTCATTTAGTGTGATATTGTCTACCTCATTTTCAACCATTCATCACTACACCAAGCTCCATATTAACTTATTAATTAACACTATCATAGGAGTCACAATAACTGTTTATTTACTAAAGAAAAAGATTGTTTTAATTTCCTATAAACAAAATGCATAATGAAATGTGAGAACAACATGATATAAAGGAACCTTTGGTAGCATATTAGTGAGAAGCTGATTGGAAATCGCTGTGTTTATTTAAATGAAGAAGATGGAGGTCGAAACCCGACATGGAATGATAAACTGAGATGGAGAGCAGAGTTTCCTGGCTCTGGTGCCGATTACAAACTCATCGTCAAAGTCATGGACCATGACACTTTCTCTGCCGACGATTTCATAGGCGAAGCCACGTACGTAATATCATATATATTCATATCATGATACGTACGTAAAAATGATTTGGATTAATCTTTGATTAATGAATAAACAGGGTACATGTGAAAGAGCTGTTGGAATTGGGAGTCGAGAAAGGAACGGCGGAGATTAGGCCGACCAAGTACAACGTTGTTGACTCCGATCTCTCTTTTGTCGGCGAGCTTCTCATTGGAGTTTCTTACTCTCTTTTGGTTGGTTCCCTTCTCTCTCTTTTGTTTTGTTTTTTTTTACTTTTTCATGTTTTTGCTAAGCTAAATCTTGTGTAATACCTCTTACTGAAAAAAGAAAAAAATTGGTTTTTGTAATTTTGGGAATTTTCAGCAAGAAAGAGGAATGGAGGGAGAAGTGTTTGGAGGATGGAAGCATAGTCAGGTTGATTAGTTTCGTTCCTTAATTAATATTTGCTGATTCTATGTTATTTGTTTTATCTTTAGTGTCTACATCATTAAGCTATTCTTAAGTTTGAAAACGAAAATTATAATTTTAATATTGTATCATGATTTGTTAGTTCTACAGAATCTCCAACTTTAGTAAGAGCATGTGTATGAAATCTCATTGTATTTATAATTAAAATTATACAGAAATGTATCAAAAAGGAAGACTGTTATAAAACAAGGTTTGGTAGCATTCACATAGTGACAAAAAAAAAATTAAAAAAAATCCTTTATGTTGCTGATCAATTGGTTAAAGAAAACGGCTCAACCATGAAGTTAGCTATCCTGTTCAACAGGTTTAGACCAAAAACTGTTTCTTCGCAATTGATCTTGACTATTAGATTCAGAACTTCCGTGCATTTCCCTTCGACTGTGATGGTAATCAAAAGAGGGATCTCACTGCTCAAGATTTTGCTGCTGAATCTTATTCGCAGACCAGTTGCATCTTCGAGTGTGTTTGCAACTGGTAAATCCACAGACACAAGGTGTAGATTTGAGTTGCTAAGAACCTTTAGTGTTATACATTCGCAGATGCTGAGAAATTTGTCTTTCCCATTCTCCATTCTTGAATCTTTGACATGATCGTCAAATGTACACCTACCAAAAGTGAAGAGAACCCATGTTAAGGGTATCAGTATGCAAAATGAAAATCATCTCTCTGAATGGAGAAAGAACAATTTTAAAGAAAGTAAAACTCGAAACTTCTTATACAGCAATCTACAATTTAAGTAGAGAAAGCAGCTAACCTTCGACTATACTCAAACATTCCAGGTAATCGTGATTCTGTGGCTAAGTATTCCTCGATGCTCATAGAAAATGGTTTCACAAGGTATCCAAGATCAGGTCGTAACTTGACAGGAACCTTCTTTCCATTGTAATGTAAGCTTAACCTCATGGGAAGCAAGTGGTGATGAAACCGAACCTGGATAAGCCTCTTTACACTCTGACGTGCTTCAAGGCAACTGATTTCCTCAACTGGAACTAGTGTTGGCACATTGTTGTAAGATGCACTGCAAGGTTTACGAAAAGGTAAATGAGATTATTAGATAAATTAAAGATAACGGATTTCTACCAAAACTAATTCCTTGCAGGATTAAGGATGAGAACTTGTGTAATATATAATTAAGTTAGGCACATTTATGTAAGGCTAAGTGATAAATGGATTAGGCAAAAATCATGTTAATTAAATCAATTGCGTGTATAAAGGAATCAAACTCACTTTGCGTTACCAACCAAAGTCTGTTCAGAAGAGTCTGCTACCTTCATTGATTCTTCATCTTCTAATTTCACGTCCAGAATAGGTTCCCCAGAGCTGTTCTCAAACAGAACTTCTACGCAAACATGTAATGGGGATACAGTAGAGACTTCAGATAAAAAGGTATAATCTACCTTCAAGCCACTACCATTTCCAGGGTCTAAGAGACTATAGCTTTTCGGCTTCACTCGGCTTCCTATATCACCAATGGATATCTTCGCATAAGAACTCTGATTACTATTTGATGCAGATCGAGTCTGATTTGCTGTACTAGGCTGATCATCTAACCACAAATCCAGGGCCCTTTTGGACCTTAGTTCTTCTTGGTCAGCGGAAACAGAAGTCTCTGAAATTTGAATTAAAGGAGCAGCTTGATCGCTGGCATCATTAGATACCATCATTTCATCACTGCTGAACTCTGAACCAACAGAAGATTCAGAGTCATAATCAGAGGAACCATCCTCATCCACTGTTTCAGAGGATTCCTGAGAACCATCCAGTTCAGCTCCGGCCTCCCTTTGTCTATTTAAATTTAACAGCTGGTCATGTTCTTCAAACACAAAACTACAGGGCTTTGGAAGAGGTTCATATCCAGGGGCTGCATGAAGAACTATATGTGACAGAGATCCAGGGAGAAAGAACTTATTGTTCAGAGCTAAAGGTGTAAAAGGTTTCAGTTTTTTTCCAAATATATGTTCCACAACATGCACAGCAATATTTTCTTGTGATGCAACACTGTCTTCTGCGGGCTCATGGGAAGCTAATTTGTAAGACAGCAGTTTCTTGAGTAAACGAGTTCGATCACGAATATCATAGCTTAAGTCACATTCACCCAGTTCAAGCATATAAACCATAATCCGTTTCAAAATCTGAAAGTCGTCAACCTCTGCACTTAATAGAACCTGCACATACAAAGGCGATCAATATCTTCTGAGAACTGTAGAGAGACAGTAGCACAAGCAGTAATGATTTTCTACACTAAAAGATTTCACAGGACAGAAAAGCCATCGGATAAATTGATTAATCAAGAAATCTTATTATTCGTTAGCAAATGGAACTTTTAGAGAGAAAAGATGATAGCATTGTTCAAATAGCAAAAATGTAGATGCCCTTTCTCATTGAAAGATATAAGCTTTTCTTCGGGATTGATGAAGAGATATAATATGGTTATACTAAAGGTTTTCTTAGATATAGTTATGTCCAGAATAAAAAATTATAAAGCAACCCCCCTTAGCTATACCTTAGCAGTAGTATTAAGAATCTGTAGTTTTGTCTCTGGTGCCTCTGATTTAAAACTCCATGCAAGGTACTTAGTTAATGTGGTCAGCATCCTAGGAATGATAGGACCCAAAGAGCAGTAAACCCCTACCATCCAAATAATAGTTGCACGAGCAGCAGCTACCTTTATTGAATCGAGACTACGGAACAACTGAATTATCACCTTCAAACAACCAAAATGAAAAAAAACAATAATCATTGAAATAATGTAGTGGGTTCAAAGCATGCTTTTGAAATAGGTAAGATAGAGATGCTCAAACAGTAAATGAGATGTGTATACTTTCTCATGACTATGGGGATCTCGCTCTATGATAGTCTGAATCGACATCACGGCTTGCACCAACACTCCAGCTTCTCCATCTACGAACTCGAGATTGCCAGCAAAATTTTCTGCAACATTGTGAGAGCTGCTTCAACCGTACTGCCAAATAGGTCAACCAATGAATACAAGTGAAATGAAGCATAACTGACCTTGTCGAACTAGTGCTAACAATCCATCAAGACATGTAGTTGGAATTGTCGGCAGTCTTTTTGCACACAAACCAATTGCTGCAATTGTATCAGCTGCAAATCTTCTGTCCGGATCTTTAATATAATCCTTGAAAAAGATCATGGTTAACAACACTGGGCTTCTTTATAATACTGGAAAATCATATACTTCTATAATCAACTAAGGATAAAGTGGTACCTCAAACTCTCTTAAAATGGAAGAGATAGATGAAGCGGTAGCAATGAGAGAAAGCATCTCCAGCTTGTGTGCTTTAACTTGATATGCATCTGACGAACAAATAAAGAAATTTTCGAAGTGTGGAGCAAAGAGAGAAGGGGCTGCTTTGGCGAAAACTAGGATATTGCAGAGGACCTGCCACGAATATGAATAAAACAATGCTAAGAGAGCAACTTCTTCAAGACTACACAGATGTGTGGGGAGTTTGGGGTGGACGGACAAGATAAACATGGCGAGGAAAATAAGAATTTACCACATATTTGGAGGCGCTGGATGACCTAAGCAAAAACAAGAGCGGTTTAACAATTTTTTTAACATCTTCTAGAGGCGCCATTATCCATTGAACGCCAGCTGCTGCTAGTACAACCGCACTGTTATTACTCCATAACAATGGGGATGTACACTGAAGCAGGATCTTAACATCTTCATTATGTGCAATAGATGTGGTCTCTTTGCTATCAAATCCAGATGTAACTGTATCGGGGCAACTAGATCTAGATAGATACTCATCTGGACCTTCAATATAACATTTAGATACAGCATTAACCAGATTAACATCAAATGAATCACTTTTTCCACCATCTTCTTTATCCAATGTAAGATCTCTGACTAGGTCATCCTTCTCACAGAAGCCATTAGTATCCATACCATTTAGGGACAGCATCAAAGACTCCCGTACAAGTCCATGCCTTGCAACCACGTACCGCAAAAGAGTTCCAATGAGTAATATCTGACCCCACTCTTCTACGTCAGGAAGAATCTGACACAACTTCTTATAGTTCTTTCTGATCAGTTTGAAGTTATTTGGACAGATTGAGGTGAATGCCGCTGCAGCTGCTCCAACAACTCCTGGAGAATGGTCATTCAATAACATCCCAACTAGCTGCAACAAGGTTAATTGTTCCAATGAAAAATCCCCATTCGCTAGGAAAACTCCTAAGCACAAGGACATCAAAAACACATATAACCTACCCTCATACATGGCAGGATTAACAGAGAGTATTGAACTACCAATGGGACAGGGACACACAAAAACTAAAAGATAGTGACAGGACAAACCTCTTCAATAGCAGGAGCATGTTCTTCCAGCCGCAAATCATGCAACTTAGGAAGAGCATTTGCAGCACATTTTCTGACATAGACTGCTGGATCTCTTGCACCTTTACTCACAGCAGCAAGTGCAAGAGGTGCAATATCATGTAAGCGAATCCCTGCCATAGTACGAAGTGCCCAAGCCCTAACCAATGGGTTTGGATCCCCCAAGTCCTTTTGAAAATAGTTGATGGATAACAATGCTTCATTTGGACGCCTACATAAGAATGAAAGATAAAATGTAAAATACTTTCACACAAACAAAAAGTACCCACAGTATATATGAAACACATATACGCACAAATCACTAATTTGGGTTTTACACACTTTTCCGCATATTGTAGCAAATACAAGTAAACTAGCTTCTTCACTTCCGATGACTGTGACGCAACATTCTTCACCACCTGCCATTCAAATTTGTCCAATGAAATGTTTAAAAATCTGAGCAGCGAAAGTCTTCTCTCTATATGATCCAACAATCTAAACTATTATAAGATTGCAACCTTTAGATCTCACGGGGTCAATTCAACTGATACTGAATATAAAAGGATCAAACCATATAAGGCAAACACCTGAGGGAAGAAATTGGAGACGTCAAAGCCCTGTGCAATAAGAGCAAGGAGACGCTTAAGAGCTTCACATTTCTCGGATTCGAACTTGCTATCAAGAAGTGGAGCAATGTTGACGTCCTCCGGATCGTCATAAAGATGAGCGTCAGTGCCGATCCGGAGCACCACAGCTGAAGCTTTGCTCAGAGTCTCCGCCGTCGAACCAAACTGATTAAACATTTGAAGTTTCCGATCAAATCGCAATTCCGCAATTCAAAGAAGAAGAAGATGAAGAAAACAGCAGCAAGTAAGAGAGACAGAGACGATGAAACGAACTTTTCAGAAGAGAAGCTTTGTGTTTGGATGATGAAATATCCTTGTCCAGAATTCGGATTAGTCTAAAACCCGTATAGAGATAAACCGGATCTTACAGACAAATCTTTAATCGTGCTTGATGATAGCCCGGATAAAAGCCCATCAAGAGTGGGCTTATAATAAAACGGACATTAAAACCCTAAACCCATCTTATATTTATACGATATTAAGTCACCGTCGTCATCTTCTTCATCGTTGTTCTGATTAAATTTAATTTTTCTTTTGATTTTCTTCTGTGCTTTCCAGGAAAGTGGATCTGATTTTTTTGGAATACGAATTCGATGAAATTTAAAATGTTTGTGGGCGATGATTAAAAAGAGAGAGGCTTGAGAGGGGAGTGTGAACAAAACTCTCATGGGATGGAGAACAAAAAAACCCAAATCGAAATCGATGGAGAAATGTTTATTTTTTCCCTTTTTTGATTTAAGGGTTCTTTTTGATTCATCCCTTACCCTCGATGACGGTCCTTCCAATCTTTACACTTGATATGAGCCCCCTTTTACTATATACTTTCGTTTGGCTTTAATTGTTGAGTTAGATTTGGCCTTCTAACAGTAATTCTGTTAATGTTGAGTAGACTGAAGAACTTTAAACAAGTTGAATGAATTGAAGTTCAAAATGTTTGGTTTAATGGAACAACAAAAATAACATGTAATAGCAGCATTCAGAATCCACCAAAAATAACAGATGAGATCATTGTTAGCCCTTTCAAGATTTGATTAAAAACATCAGATAACAAATACATAACAGATCAATTTTGAGAGGAACATGATCATATGGCATAGGTACAAAGCATAACTGTAAATGTTGAGTCAACTGAAGAGCACAAACTGAGTTTAGTATGAATCATTCAATATGGCTACAAAAAGATTTGCAATTTGATTCAACCATGATAACTACTAATAAGCAAATATATGTTGTCAATAAAGAGTTTTTGGGAGCTTCAATTAGAATCCTTGCGTTTTCTTCCGAGTATTAAAGCTCTCTCTAATCTAGGTCCTCCTGCTCTCCACTTCCTGAAGGCTGTCATCGACAAGTGAGCTGCTTCGTACACTTTCAAAAGTTCATAGATACAAAAGAAAAAACAGTGCATTAATAATTTTTGGTACAAGCTTTAGTTTGAGATGGTTAACACTAAATTCAATACCATGGAGTTGAAAACAAGGCTTACAGTTCGTTTCTTCCTTTGTTAAAAACGACAAGTACTTTGAAGCTGTTATATGAGCTGCTGTGTATACTTTTGTCAGGGCCTCTTTGTATCTGATCTTAAATGCAGTCGATAGCAAGATTCCAAGTGTTCTATCTGTAACCCTGTTTCGACCAATAAAATCAGTATTATTACCACAAGAAAGATTTGAACAAGCATCTACTTTAGTACACAAACTGTTACAATCTGGTTTTCATCTGCTTCACATATTAGACAACTTGCTTGATGTATTCATGCTGATTTCACAGTGAAATCTTGCTAAAGTACCTACCTATCTTTCTCAAGGATCAGCAAATAAATTGGCACACAAATTTTTTTCTTGAAACCAAGAGATAGGACGACATCAAAATGAGGGGGAGGCAAGGGGACAGAGTCTTAAAGGAACTCACAGTGGCTCTAACTTGCATCCGAATTCATAAAAGTATGAACACCGTGATCTAAGATCAACGTATGCTGCATCAGCCTGAACTTCAAGTCTCGTCCTGCATAAAAACATATAAAGCCATTAAGAAGATTACAAACAGGGCGGAAGAAACAAATTGCTTAGATGAGGAGGCTGTCTGAAATGTTAAGCAATTCATGGAGCCAGAAGAAGAACTAAGAAAAGAAGGAAAAGAAAGAGAATCAAATTGACAAGCTTAGTAAAAAATTTGAAAACAACACAATCTATTCTTGAAATTACACAATCCTAACATGACAGTTAAGCTATAGAAAATGCTTACTTCTGGTCAAAACAGGCAGGAAGGTTTATGGAGACAGCTTGCCTCATATGCAACTCATGAGCAAGCCAGAACGGAACTTCCACTTTGGCGCCTTGTTCAGCCTGAAACAACGCAAAGAAAATAGTACTAGTAAAAAAATCATATCAGAAAGGCAGATATGAAAAAACATTGCACCAGCAATGAGAATACTGACACAGTTTGTTTCTGCACTTGGATCAATAGTGACTCCATTTGCTGTTTTATGGAATAAAACCGGTACAAACTGCAACAAGGTGGTAAACTAAAGAGATCAGCTTTCTAATTTGATAAGAGAGACCGAAGAAAAACTAAATCTATTGGATAAGAAAGGTGACCTCTTCTTCTACAAGTATGTCGTCAATGTCATAGTACTTTGCCATTCTCAAAGGCTGGTTCCACACTACAATACCCTTGGGATTGGGTTCACGGCGGTCTGCGGGAGTTACAAAAGCAGACCAGAAGACACACTTAGAAACCAAACTCTCTTAATAGAATGTCATTGTCACACTCTACAAAACAAGTCAGTCAGCATCCACAGAGTTTTAGAAATAGTACAAGTGGAAATCCAAATGCCTAAAAACCTCTTCTATGGCGAACACAAAATGGCCGCTGAATCTACAAAATCAAGCAACACTTAAAAAGTAAATCCAGGTTCTGAGGGAGACAAGGGTTCCTACCATCACAGATATCGATTCCACGGAACAATTCGATTCGGACTACGAAGCTAGATAAGAAAAATTAAAAGTTTCTACGGTATAAAGGGGAAACGAATTAGGTCTATCGAAATCGAAACAAACCTTGTAGAAGAAAGGGAAAAAAACAAAAACGAAAAACTTACACAAGAGAGGAATGGGAGTAAAATCGAAAAGGCTCGCGTTGGAGAGAACTTTGATTAAGGAAGAACTCTATACCAGCGTTGAAGCTTTATCCCTCGCTCCACCGGGTCGAATTTTATTTATTGGATTTGGAACGGTGGGTCGACAAATTTTTAAAATCAAGTAAAATAAATTGGTGGGAAACAAAAAAATACTCTACATCCTAAAATATATTTTTGGTGCGGATATAATCCAATTTTCATTTCGTGTTTTTCAAAATAAATTATATCACTTTTCAATATTCTCACTTTTAAGTAATACTTTAATTGTTATGTATATAACTACGATTAATATATAAAAACGATAGTTAATTAATTGGTGAAAAATGTATTCGAATTAGATAATATTTCGGTATTTTAGTAAACTCGATTCCAATGGATAGAGTTTTCGGTGAATGTTAGAACTTATTTTATATGTCAACAATTATTTTTGAATATCTAATGTGTATGTTAATACTTATAAGTTATAACATTGTAGAGCCAACATATTAACTTACTTGTCAAAGATATGTAGTTTACTGGTTTTTACAGATTACAATATTTTAGCCAGATTTTTTATACTTGAAAAAAAAAAAAAATAATAATACTAAACAGAAGAAGCTTAGTGTAAGTAAATGGTAAATTATATGATGAAAATTCACACATTACAAGCAAACCATGTAAATTAAGAGCTGCGGGCTGTTTACAATTTTTGCAACAGCCACTTCAGCTTCTCGTTTAATCACACTCCCCTATTACCACACCACACCACCTTATAACTCCCAATTACATTCCAAATCACAGTATATTAAAAAAAAAACATTAACAGAAAATACAAAGATGTTCGAAATCTGAAAGTGAGGTTTCTTAATTTGTTTCTACCACTTCGTATGTATTGATTTCATCGATTCACTTTAGACTCTGAAATTCTTTCCGACAAAGGTTTGTCCAAACTGCCAGTTCGAAGGAACGATGTTCCATGAAGTAGAGGTTCTGCGGTCACTGGATGTGACACGGAAAGAAAGTGACTGACCAACAAGAACGGCATTTGACTGCCAGTTCTGTCCCCAGTTCCTAGTCAAACCCATCCAACCACTCTTTGAACTTTTCACGCTCGCCTTCACGATGTCTCCTGCTCCCGCCACGTTCGTGATCAGTACCAAGTTGAAGTAACGGTGGCCGTTGATCGTGAACCTTATCCCTCCACTCTTCTTACATGCCACCCTATACAACAAAACTCAAGCTTAGCTTTTTTGTTCATTGTATAAAAACACACGAACCATTACTCGAATTGTACTTTACAACGATGGTATAAAACTAAGTTAACCTATATAGTAGGATTTGTGAGTATACCTGCGGTAAGAGATGGGGACAATGCCGGCGCGATACTGAGCGATCTTGAGAAAAACGGGCATTGCAAGGTCGAAGTGAGCACGTGGCGGGTTGCACCAGCCGCCATTGTCGCTAGGTTGGGCTAAGTTTGGAGGGCAAAAGTTGGTTGCGGTTACGAAGACGGAAGGACTACCCGGGTGACACCATTTGGGATCATTGACACATTTAACTTCAAAGCATGCCCCGCAGCTTTGGCCACTGTTGAACAACGCTGTGCTTAGCGCTGCCGTGTTTGTTCCGTACCCTTGGCTGTATAAATCCCCGTATCCGCAAGCGCCACCTATATATAACACAAAACTGAGTTAAAAAGAGAAAACAGAGTACTCTGTTTTTCAAAGAGCTAGTATAATGAATGATTTTGATCAAGGATGGTTTTTGAAATGTATGTGTTAAGGAGAGTGGAGACTAACCCATGGTTCCGGAAGCGTCATTGCCGCCGTAGAAAGTGGCGTGAGCGGTTAGCCAAGAGCTGCCAGAGTAAACGCCAGGGATTCCGGCGTGGGTGAGGCTTAAGAGGAGAAAGAGAGGGATTATGGTTAAGAGAATCAATGAAGTGATTGCCATTGTGGATTGAAATGGAGAGAGAGTAAGAAGATTGTTAAACTAGAAAGAAGGCTAAGGGAGGAACTTGGGGATGGTGTAAATTACACTTGTGAAGACCGCTATTTATATTGGTGGAGAGAAACTCTAAAGTTAGAGAGAGATAGAGTTGGCTGATAAGCGAAAAAGAAATAGAGTTGGCTGAAATTAGTGTTTTCTAGACAAAAAATTATAGAAAATACAAAATAGATGGTGAAAATATAGGTTTGTAACCGTTCTGTAATTGTAATCTCTTTAGTATTGCAATAAGAAAAGATCACTGCAGAGTCTTTTATCCGATTTGTTCAGGAATCTGTTAATAATGTAACGTGAGAGTGAGACAAAGTTCAATATGATATGTGTAGATAAATGCCAAGTTTCCAACCAAGTCTGATAAATATTGCAAATTAATGTGATCTATCAATAAAAAACCATTCATATACAATACAAATTAAACCAACAAATACTTAGTTCGTTTTTTGAAGCAACAATGATGAATTAACATGTTACAAGAATAATGGACTAATGAGATAGTGAAACAACCGTAATATGTAGAGAAAACATTTGAGTTCATTACATCATATTACATGTTGTTGACTCTTCCTATTTTTTTTAGGTGTTCATAAATTAATTTCATAGTTCTACGAAAAACATATGCATATGTATAAACTTTGCAAAGTTGTAAATTACAAAAGAGTTTGTATTTTCGACACTTTACAAATTAATACATTGATACTTTAGGTACTATACGCCGTACGCAGTACGTCTACATAGCCAACTCTGTGTCATGCATGAT
The DNA here is from genome assembly GCF_000375325.1 of Capsella rubella. Classification (NCBI taxonomy): domain Eukaryota; kingdom Viridiplantae; phylum Streptophyta; class Magnoliopsida; order Brassicales; family Brassicaceae; genus Capsella; species Capsella rubella. Next base: position 10,772,590 of record NW_006238919.1, read on the forward strand.
GTTATAACTTATATAAAAATCGAGTTATTTATATTTTTAATACAAATTTTACTTTAGTGATACATCTAAATCATTTCATTACAATGTCCTTCATCATTAGAAATGCGAACTAAACTATGAAGTATGTAAAAAATACTAGAAATCATATAATCTAAATTTGGAAAATATAGACCAAATATAAAATGATTATGAAACTGTTTATACTCAATTCATTGGGATAGTTTTCATCATAATTTTAATTTAAAACAGAAGAAAATGTGAGAAAATAGAAGTGAAGCTGCATGAGATGGAAATTAAAAAAGAGGAAAACAGTTAGGGGCGGTGACGGTGGAATAGCATTAAGGACATTTGGTGATGACAAGGCATATCTATGCGCCAACCAGATCTTCTATATCTGCCACTTCATCCACACAGCAAACCAAAAAAACAAAATAACATATACATATACATACGTGTTATGTTAATTAATCAAAGTTTTATAACTTCTCGTGGTTAGATTTTGTTTCTTTTTTCGGGTAGATATGATAATGTGAAACTCATAAGTCATAGTATTTGTGTTAGTTCAAACTTGATATCAAAATTTCTATAAAATAGTGTGTACGTGTAATTAGTGACGTGTATGATTTTTTTTTGTTTCAAATGCACATGAACGCATACGTATCCACTTGCATGTGAATTTATTATCTACCTCTCTATGATCTCTCCCGACGATTTCTCGTCTTTTCATTTATTTCCTTCTTTATACAAAACAATTTCTTCACTTCTCTTTTGTTGTGAATAATATTTGATGCCAATTCTCAATTTTTCATCTCCAACTAACTTAGTATGATATGAGCTAAAACATTATAATGCAGTGCAAGTCCGTGTTTATTAAATGCTGTCACAGTAGTCTATATGGAACTGGGAGTTACATTGCACATTAATGTCAAAAGTGTATGTTGAAGTACTTGAACAAACAACATATTCTACTACGAAAACATTTTCTGACACACTGTGAATCTGTGATCCGAATTGGACCAGGGCATGTACGGCGTACGATACCCGTATTTGAGCGTCTCGCAAATGAGATACAACTTATAATAAGGATCCAAACCTGATAAGTTCGTTATATGAAGCCGCCATATTACATCTTGAAAATGTCGATTCATTTCAATTCATTCAAACGGAGCGAATACGATTGATATATATTGCCGATTCAAATCCCCTTTTCGAATCTCATTTATATAATGTAAGAGTCATGAGCATAAAATAAATTATATGGTAGACATTAGTCAATTCACTTGATATCAACTGATCATTTTTTTAATTTTTTTTTATCAACTTATCATTTTGAGTTATACTGTGACATGGTAGTAGAATTTGGTTGTTAATCCAAGTTAAATAAAGTTTGTTATTCTGATCCTAAAATGATTTATAAAGGAACCTATGATTTACATTAAACATATACATGTTGTTTCGACTTTTGAGAAACGTACGTAAGAATCTTTCATATATTGTTTTGAGAGGAAATGCATGATGCGTGTGCTTAACGTAACTAACGATGATAAAATATGTTGAAATCATGAAATAATGTCAATTACCACAAGCATGTACTTGCTCGGTAATTAATTACTTAGGCTTCCAATACAAGTAAGTATAGATTGCTAATTGTGAACTCCAAACCAAGCAATACATGAAATCATATAAAGGAATATCTGTTTTAGCCTAAACATGATGAATCCATATATGTTTGTGTTTAAATGAATTTTTTGGTTTATATATATAAAATAAACATAACCAAAATATATATACGCTTGATCTGGTATACAACAGATGAGATGCATGATATATAGAAAATGTAAACCTGGGTAAAATTTTGTTTGTCGTATATTCTAAAAAAGACAGATATATAAGTTTGATCAAAGATTGAGTCGAAGGTGTCAATAAAGACAAGATCGAGTTCAAGATATAGTTTGTGCCTATGTGGTAGGTACTCCAGAGACTAGTGTGATATATTTTGTGGCCTACTTATCTTCTGGCATAACTAAAATTTAAAATCTGGCCATAGTCACACGAATTTCATTATATGGTTTGCAGTTGCAGCTTGAATTTGACAACAATTATTTTATATATTAATTAAAAATAAAAAAATACGTAAAAATAATGTGTGTGCTATATATTTAATATATATATAATGTATATTTTTTGCTTCATATATATATTTTTTGGTTAATTTTACTTACGAATGTAACACTATATATAAAAGCATTTATATATTAATTCTATTTTACAAGTAATTAAATAGTGTAAATCCATCCAGAATGATTAGCAGTAGCAACCAAATTTGTTTAATACAAGACACGGGTTGACCCGGATAGTCGGATCGGTATTGAAACCGTGAAGACAACCCACCCACTTGGCTAAAACCCTTTGTTAAGAAAACAAAACCAAAAAAGCCCTAAACGGCTAAACCCTGCTTGACTTTGTTTCTTCTTCATCGTTCACCGCCGCGTTCTCAGTCTCAGTTCCTTCTTCTCAAATTCCTCTTGCTTTCGGTTCTAAAAGGTTAGTTTTTCTTCTTTTACTTCTATTAGCTTAATTTGGATTTCAGAGTAGCTCGTAGTTGGTTAAACCCTCTAGTTGTTTAATTGGGATATAGTCGTCAAATTTTTGGATTTGAGAATTCGAATTCATAGACCCAGTGATCAATTAGTTAGTTGGTGCATCAAGCTGATACGTAGATACCCTTTTGCAGTCGCAGTAGCGGAGCAGTCAAATGGGTAAGTTGGGGAAGAAAGCTAGGAAATTTGCCAAGAAAAATCTCCAGTCTGTTGATAAACGAAACAGGAAGCTGAAGCCTTTCTTCAAAAAGAAATTTGCAAAGAGTGAGTTCTTATTCTTCGATTCCACTTCTTTTCTGTAGTCAATTCTACATAGGAGTCTGCTGAAGTCTTCTTAATGTCGTGGTTATAGTCTTGAAAGCTTTGATTTTTATTGTACTTTGTATCTAATTATCTCTGATTGTTTTATAACCAATGTTATTAACTTTCTGTGGTTTAGAGAATGGGCGTCGCGATGTGGGAGATGAAAAGGAGGAGAAGAAGGTTGAGCAGAAACCTAAGAAGAGGTCTGGTTTTTGTACACTTCTGCTACTCAAACAGCTGTTCAGTTATCTGTTCGAGTCTCTTGCATATGTTACAATCATACCTTTTCGTTCATCAGTTTTCTTTAATGATTGATGGGTGAAGATATTAGTAATGCATGCACTGGGTGATTTTGGTTTTGCGTATATGTTTTCAGATTCCCTGAAGAAGATCCTCAGGATATATCCATAGATGATGTATTCGGAAAGGATGATGATGAAGTTCACCACGATGGTGATTCTGATAGTGATGGATATCTGGATGAGGTATTACTCTTAGTTTTTAGTGATATTTTTCTCTGTGATTCAGATAGCAAGTATTCACAGTATTACCTTATGTTCAGGACCCTGCCGCTGTAAAGGGAGCAGAAGGTAATTGCTTTACCTCATTTATTTGATTTTATGATAGTTCCTTCAATTCTTTCCTTTACTGTTTGACTCAATAGATAAAATTTACAGGTGAAATCAGTGATAGTAAGATGTCGATGCAGAGCAAAGCGAGTCTGTCAGAACTTAAAAAACAGAGGAGAAAGCTAGCGAAATTGAATGAAAAGGTAACAGATACTTGCATTCTTAAACTTATGATAAATGGTACGTTTGTTAGCATGTTTACCATTGTTATACGGCAAAGTAATTGTGAGGCTTTCTTATCGTCCCATGCAGTTGGTAGACGAAGCTGACTCAGATAAATCGAAGCGCAAAGTACTCTCAGGATCTGTTTTAGGCACTTGCTGTGACCTAGTTGATGAGGAGCAGTCTGTTCAAGCATTAGTTAGGTTGTTAAATTGGTATCGAGCTGCATGTCATTATGGGCACGAACCATCCGGAATTGCTAGTCCTGATATATGCTATGACATAGAAGACAATGAAACATATGCCAAGGTCATGATTTTTGTGCTCCAAAAAGCTGATCACACTTTCAGGAATATTCTGGGATTATCAGACTCCAGTAACAAGGAGAAGATTTTGAAGTTGAAGAACAACCCAAAATGGGATAGTTTAAAACCACTGGTCAAATCTTTCTTAAGAAGTACCATGTATCTTGTTAAGCACGCAGCAGATTCGGAGATGATAATTTTTGGTGTTACCCAACTTAGAGTTTCAATCGTGTTTTTTGCTGCATTTCCAGATCTTCTGAAAAAATTGATCAAGGTAAGCTGTATCTATATATACATATCTCTGTGTTTATCATATAGGATAATTTCCATATACTGGACTAGACTAATTAGCTGGTAAGTTTGTCTAACCTTTTCGGCGTTAGACTACTAGCATTTAGTGAGATGCATTGACAATTCTTGTTTTTTTTTACATCGTAATAGTATGCTTTAGTAAATTATTTAGATACTTTCTTAATTGCATTTTTCTCATTGTTATATATGATGTAGATTTGTTTTCTTGAAAGTCATGTTTAACTGTGTAAATTGGTGCAGATATCTATTCACCTGTGGGTAACCGGTGAAGATACTCTATCGCAGCAGGCTTTTCTGACCTTGAAAGACATCAGTATGGTTTTCAACTCGGAATGCTTTGATACCTGCTTAATCAACATGTACAAAGCCTTTCTACATGACTGCGATATACCAAAGGCAAATTCAGAACAACGTCTGCTGTTTCTAAGAGATTCTCTTGTTGAGCTGTGCTCTCAAGATGTGCAGAAGTCTTATACCAAGGCCTCTGTCTCTATCACACAACTTGCCAAGTTATTGAAGATGGCTCTCACTACAAAGAATAAGGTGCTTCCTTAGTATTTACATGCTTTTTTCTTCTACTTAAAGTTTTCTTATTTGTCTTCTTAGCCTCCTTCAATTATTGTAAGCAGGAAGCTGTCGAGAAGATACACAGTGGGCAGTACACAAACTGTGTTGATCTCTGGGTAAATTTTATTGCCGCCAACGTTCAGGATTGTGATCTCAAGCCCCTGGTTTATACTATAGTTCAGGTTATAAATGGAGTTGCTCAACTAATTATTGGACCACGGTACCTGCTCCTAAGGGTTAAATGTATCCAATGGCTCAATCAACTCTCTCGGACAAGCGGTATATTCATTCCCATTGCATCATTGGTATTGGATATGTTGGAATATAAAACCACAAATGATGGTGAAAAGCAAGAACAGGAGCTTCAAGCTGTCTCAACAGTAAAGGTTAGAAATGTAGCACCATAAAGGCTCTGGAGTAGAAAGTTCTTTACAAAGTAGATTTCAATATATATAAACCCTGGGAAAGCTAATAGATTCTCTGTTTTGCAGCTACCCAAGAATTGGTTAAAGTCCCAAAATTTCCAAGAACAGTGTATCTTTTCTGTGATTGAAGTGCTTGCTGTTCACTTTGCTCAATGGAGCTTCCACATATCGTTTCCAGAACTTGCTACTATTCCCATCATGAGGCTGAAGTATTTTTACGAGAGAAGCAATATGGAAGGGTTGAAGCGAGTGGTGAAACGCTTTATCGAGCAGGTAATTCTTTAAGATTAAAGCAACCAAACCAACCCATTTACTATCTGTGGAATATCAAGAATCTTGGCTTGGAATGATGGTTGTTTTGATTTGAGAATGGCTTTTATCTTTATCAGGTAGAGTCGAACATTGAGTTTGTGCAAAGGAAGAGAGATGATGCTACTTTCTCTCCAAACGATCAACAATCTGCAGACATGTTTATGCAGCTTGAAAAGCAAAATGCTAAAGCTCCTTACACACAATACTATCAAAGCATCATAGATAAAGCCCGTGGAACGAAAAAGAAGAAGTGAGGTAAGTGTGGGAAAACTAATGGATCACGTGATTTTGCAACACTTGCTCGTTTTCTCAGACAATTGATGGATTCTTGTCTTTGTTTTTGCTGTAGTTAAATTGCTTCAACGCAGATTCCCTTGAAACTACCTCGAATTTTGTACAACATTTTTGGGTTTCATGAATTACAAAAAATATATGTGAGACCATTATTGGATTTCATATTGGTTTGGACTTCCCTACACTTAAATTCCAAACGTAAAAAAAAAACCATTTCATGTCCGGTGTTTTGAATTTGATTAACGAATAAACGAACAAATAGTGCTCATACAAATAAGAAGCACAGCATATGGAAGCCATAGTTTCCTAATTCGAGGGATTGGAGAAAATTTCATCCTGAGCTGCATCTTGATTCAGTGAACTGTATTTTATTCAGCTTCTCCTGGTTAAATGCGCGATAATTCAAGGTCTGAGCTACTCAAGAAGCGGAGAAAGAAGGAATTCGAGATCCAAAACTGTAGAGCTTGGAATACAAGGAAACGAACAAGTTTGCTCACAAGATATAGAAACTGAGATCCCTTCCCTCCTAAGGCTAGTAGTGTTCCAGTTTCCTAGTTGGCCTTTATTATTTGGGCTTATCATTTCGGTCCATGAAACACTAAATTTTTGACCGACTTAATTTGTTACCCATCAAACTTGTCACATCGATGATTCTAATATTTTTTTGTATAAGAAGTTAATTAATTAATTATGAGATGCAACTTTGAGAGTCTGACGAGATTCTTCTACAAAATTTAAAGCACTGATGGGTTTTCCATCTACAACGCAGTAGAGATAGAGCAATATTATCGGTAGTTTCTTATTATTGACTTTTAGCATTAATTTTGTATTAAGAAAACTAAGAACACTTTTTTTTTGGTCAAAGAAAAACTAAGAACACTTAAAATATGTTACTTTTGTCTCTTAATTAAGAGATTTTCTTAGTAATAAAACGCATTATTTACTTAGTTTAAATATGTATTTAAGTTAAAAACACCCTAAAATACTATCATTAAGGATGGTCTAAGATTATTATTATTATTATTATTATTATTATTATTTTTAATTTCTGAACTCTTGTTCTTGTATTTTGCTGATACAGTTCAATGTTTTAATCAAATTGGTAAGAAGAAGAACCAATGGGAGGAATAGTCGCGTCTTGTAGACTACATTAGCGCAATCATAAAAATCTCAATACTCTACGTCAATATATATTTTCCTAAAATAACATGTACGTATACTTATTTTACTTGGTCATGTACATGAAAATGTTTTTTTTTTGGTCGACGTATATACAGATGTTAATGGTACATGTACCAGTGGAAGTATAAACACAATTTTATGATCATGTTGTTCATCAAATAGTGAATTGGTGAAAAGATCAGAGACGTGTCTATAATTGTGTTAATCACCATCATATAGTGGATTACTAAACTAAAATCGTTAAACGTATAATTAACACTCAGCACTAAATCAGTAACACTCAATGATCAATATAGGAAGATCTTGCAAATATAAAATCTTCTTAACGAGATTGATAAAATCAAATTGAGAAAAATTATTAAAACATCACTGAGTTGGTTAAAACATCATGAATGTTTAGAACTTTCTAAATCAAAGAGAGAGAAAACACTTTAAGATTGTAGATGTATTTATCTCCTAATTGATTAATTAACAATATCTAAGGCAACTATGAACTATGATTTCTAGTTTTTTTTTTTACAAAACAATAACGAGGATCCACTTTAATGAACCCATAGCTAGGTAATAGGTCCTCAAAAAATTTACATAAGAATTTTAAGATTATCATTTCGTCAAAATAACAGCACATTCAAGAAGAAGAAAAAATGAAAAAAGAACTCTAGCAAAGGTTGGAGATGAATATATGGACTAATTACATCTATTATCTAAAATCAAAAAAGCATCGATGTATGAAAAATATGGATAGCGATGATCTAATTAAGTAAGCATGTCATGTTTATACTTTTGAAAACAAGCACACAATCTTAGTAGTTTAACTTCTGCTGTTAAAGGAAGATGGTGGTATTGTAGTTGTGCAAGAGAAGTAAAAGAAAAAATGAAGAGCTATGATGGACGTACGTAATAATATGTCATATAATGATGTAATTAATAGGTTTTGCAGAGAAGGAGTTGGAGAGGAGGGGAGAAATAGGTATACGAGGAGACAGAGGAAGAGGCTGAGAGTGCCCAAAAGGGTTTTCCAAATGAAGTAAGCTAATGAAGAATAGACTCTCTATTTTTATTTATAGTTTCAGAGTAATAATTAAAGTCTAATTATTACTCTCACTTTCTCTTTTCTTTTTTTTTTCCTTGCGTAAATAAAATTGTCAGCGAAATTTAAGGGCTATCTATAATACACACACCTACGAATTACGAAGTACCACAAGTCCACAACCTCTTACAAGTTTTATAATTTCGACAACCAATGGATTTATTTATTTTTCTCTTTCGGATTGGTTTGAAAACATTTATTGTGTCATGAGGCTCGTGATTCACTTCGTGTTTGTAGTGACGAGTTTAGATCAAATCCATAAGTTAAACGTCTGTACTTCTATACAAACTGAAACTGTAAACATATTTGTCTCTATATTTTTCTTTTTTCTTTTAAAGGGCTGATCATCTCTAAATTATTTTTCAGCAACAATATATAACAAAACTCTACTTTAAAAATAATAATAATGGGCAAAGCCAATTCACAAAAGAAATTGATTACTTAGGGTTGGTTATGTATGTTATCCTAAGCTTTTTCTCTTTTTGTTGTCATCGCATATGATATTTATATATATATATCTAGGCTCCCATCACTTTACATCTTAAGATTAATAAATTAACTACTATGCTACTATGGATATGTGAGATTAATTAACACGTAATGACAACTATATAAGACTTGCTGCTAGAAAAATAAAAGAAAAAGACAAGACTGTTTGTTTTTTAAAGTGCGATAGATATATTTGATCTTATTGCTAAAAAGAAAAAGACTAGACACCAATTTTGAATAATATATACATGAACTAATGATGAACTCCTAGTTTTTCTAACATTATTATACGTTAATACAAGAAGAAAACATGGAGAGTGTACTACCGGTTGTAACTCGACCATAGGGTAATAGTGGAAGTAGTAATAGAGAAAACAAAAGCTAGGAAGACATTGGTGAACACAAAATGACATGAAGAGATGGATGTGACAATAAAAAGAAATGAAAAAGAAATAAAAAGGGTCCCGTACGAGGAGGAGGATAGGGCTCCTTTGGCTCCACTTTCTCATGTATCCGTACTATATGGCATATGCAGCCACGTCAATGTCCCATCTCCTCCTCTTTCTTCGTGTCTATATCTCTTTCTCTTCTTTTTTTCTTCTCTCTTTCTATTCTTCAACTTGGTACTTCCTAATTTATTTAAACGCACGCACTTACATTTTTATAAATCTCTACTACTATATTATAAAGTTTTCATTTTGTGGGCAACATCACTAGGGTTTTGTGCTTTACCAATCCTCGTTTCTCTCACCCATATTTCTCTGACAGTATAAAAAGATTTGTAGCATACTAAGAAATAAGCTGGAGTTATGCAATTGTAATAGCTATATTTATATTCTTTTGAGTAGCTGAACGGAGTCCATATCTCAGAGGAATCTTATGTATATATTCAATTAAAATTAATTAGCTTATAGGGGCCCAAATCAACTATATACCTGGTTTTGGATTATGTCATCATTAGAGAAATTGAACCTGCAGGAGAGAATCCCTTAATATTCCAGACCACCACAAGCATATAATGCCGTACATGTGGGAAGTCCAAACCATTTTGTAAAAATTAAAATTGCTAAATCTTTTTTTCTATGACCATATATTATTCACATAGATTAGACTAACAATACCTGATCATATTATTTATTATATACATCATAATTTAACAAACATAGTAAATAATATTTTCTACAGGTCTGGTTACTAACTAGTAGACCAACATGTCTCTAACCGACTATTGAGTGATTAGATAAATTACTAAATACTTAAAGCTAAAATTTATTAATGCACCTGCGTCTCTGCAGTAGTCCTTTAAAAAAATAAGTTATAACTTTTTGCAACACAATTCTCCTAAAACAACAAGTACCAATAAATTGCGTAGGAAGGATCGGATCACAAATGTGACGCCGAAATAATAGGTCCTTGCAAGCTTTTAGCTCAACAGTAAGCCTAATTACAAGGGATCTCATTCTCATACGATCCAACGAAGTCGGTAAATGTTTATAAAAAATGAAGTCAAACATGCACATAACTTTTTTATGTGTTAGAGTGAGAGTGATTTTTAAGTCACTGTCTATAACAGGAGACATCAGATGAAGAACATATAATAACAGAGGAACTCGTTGAATTAACTAAAAAAACATTTTAAGAAACTATTACAAGCAAACATAAAAATGTATTTTAATTAGGATTTTTTTAAATAAATACATAGTTATGATACGACACAAATTATGACTATTGATGAGTATTGCATATACAGTATATATATATATATATATACTGTATATATATATATATACTTTGTCGTCTAATTAACGGAGGATAGCCGATGATTAGTCTTTGTCCATCTACTATGACTGATATAATAATAAAATAATTAGTGTTATTTTTTGGATATTGGCTTAAGATAAGTTGGAGCTATGGTAAAAAAAGAAGCGCCGGTCGATGAGACCAGAAACTAGCAAAGATGATCACTTTTTAGAAAAACGAAAAAAGGAACAATAAACATGAAAATGTGAAAACCCACAAAAAATTTTTCGAACTCTCAATAATTTAATATGAAAGACAGAAAAATATAAAAGATAAAAGATAAAAGAGGGTAAAGAAAGGAAACGTCTGAGGAAACCCTAAACCCTAAATGGTGACGACCTAATTGAGATAGAGAGAGAGGGAGGGAGGGAGCTGTCAAATGTGTCAATGTCCATCGATCTACAAAACTTAATGCTTGTGGACTACGCAAAGTATCTCTCTGATCTCTCTTTGTTTTTACATTTGCTTCCTCCATTAATTTTTTACTCTCTTTTTTCTTTCTTTATAAGTATATCACTGAGATTTGCCTTTATAATTAAATTATGGCCACAGTCAGGGTTAATGAGCTTTGGTATATTTGGTATCTTCGATTACGATGTGCAACTGTTTCCCTAATTTCTCTCTCTAGTAATGTGTAATGTAATGCCAAGAAAATCTCAACCGTCCATCTCTTTCTCTTTCTTCTATTTAAACTCTTTACCCTTTCCTACTTTCTTCACCCTAAATCATACTCTCTTCCCTTCTTCTTCCTTTTTTCTCGTCTTTCAGATCTCTTTTAGTCTTTAGGGTTAGTGTGATATATATGATGAGTTCAGATTCTCAAGTTAGTAGTTGCAGTCGTTGTTTGCTATTGCAACATCTTCAAGATTCAGAAATCAGATTCTTTGTATGGGCTCTCTCTCCTTTGGAGAACCTATATTATTTGGTTTGAGAATCTTGATGATGCTGCAGCGGCAATTAAATGACTTATTCCTCTAGGGTTATTTCGTTCAAATCGGATATACATATCAACATGTCTTTATATCACAAGGTATGCATATATATTTTTATTTTATATATATTTGTGAGCGTATGAACAATTTTTTGTGGATTAAATTAATTAACAATAATGAATGATGTGGATATACTTACTGGTATATGTATATGTGGTGCTTCCAATTGATAAATTGAACCCTTATGCCTTTCTTCCTGTATATTTGTTTTTTTTTTGGACAAATCTTTTTATTTGTTATATATCTGTTTATGCACAATGTGTAGATCGTGAACGAAATGGTTTTAGGGCTATCTTACTACCGACAAAGAATATATGACTAATTTGTCTCTAAAAGAATCAAAGCTGATTCATAAATGCAAATATACTGCTTACTTATATAATAATGATAGGAGAGGGTTTGGAATGTCTGGAGGAAGCGCATAGATATATCTGTTGTTTTATGTTCGGTTACATCTGTTTATGTCTCTTCTCTTTATCCGTTGGTTAATCAAAGGACTCATCTTCATGTATAATCCCACCCTTAGTTCTTGTTTTGCGTGTCCATGTGTTTTTTTAAATATGTGATTAGATCTCTACTTTCAGATCATGCTTCTCCAATGTAGTAGATGATGATGTGATGTATGTGACAGGTTTGTATCATTATGAGATGTTGAATGTCTCAACATCTGTACATAATGTTCGAACCTGATTCCCAAAAAAGAGAATTTATGAAATATGGATCTCATTTCTTAAGGTAGTGCCAATGATATATCCCTCGTAAAAGTGTGTGAAATTGTAGTTTTATATACGAAAAAGGATAATAATTGTGAGAGCAAATAGTATTATACAATAAAGTGGTTGAGTTGTGTACGAGGCTTGTGCAGTTGTTTTCTGCTGCAAAGATTCGCTGATATATATATTATCTAATATTTAAGATCTGCCAGCAGAAGTTGGTATATACTGTAGGAACTACAACAAAAGACAAATCATTTTCTTGATGGACTACTCGATTGCTAGCTAGACCAAGTAAAAATGTGCCCAAACAAGTTTTGAAGTTGTTCGTTTTGATTTCATAGGGTTCTTGTATATAATGTATAGATCAAACTTGCTTCCTAAAAATGTTGGTGTTGTTGGTATATATATATGTATCTGGCACAATTGGCAAAAATCCCTATGTGATATGTTGAAATGTAACAACACCAAGGCTAGCTTTCTTTAGTTTTGTCAAAACATATGCGCATGAGTTATATTGGAAGGCAACTGAGGTTGATACGTGTCATGGATTATTTTCTTTTATCAATATACAAAACAATTGAGTTTAGTAGTGAACTTGCAAATACGTTTGGAGCAATTGAGCTAGGATATTCAATAATACTTGGAAATCAAATTAGGACAATATATAACCCCAAATTACAGTTAGGTTTGAAAACGTCTTTTATATCCGATGGTCGCACAAAGGATCGATCTAACGTCAACAAAGGATCGATCTAACGTCAACTTTAGAAAAAAAAAAAAAAACGTCAACTTTAGGGCTTAATTACAACATTTGAAGATTACTATCAATACAATATTTTGGGAGGTTCTGCCGTAAGTAAGTTAGGTCATCCGCTATTGTGTGTTGAGTTGTAAACATCATCCGTCGTGAATGTGATATCGCAATTTGTTCTTTCTGAAGAATGGTTAAAAGATGTAACTAACGGACAAAAAGTTTGATTTGTTACATTTGGAAATTTCGAGAATGGTTGGTCGATTCAAGTTAAAACGATTTGTCAATGCAACTCCCATTATTGGACATTAGAAACAGTTTGTAGATTTGGGCCTTTGATTTTGGGCCTCAACTGCGGTGTATAACGTAAGCAGATGCACATGTTAATTTTCTTAACCCTCCTCGATCGGTCCGAAGAAACATGGACACTCTCTCGCTAATCAACTAGATTTTAGAGTTAATTTCTAACTCTGCCTTACAAGTGAATTTTACGAATGCATAATTTTCAGAAAGAACAAGAATGGGTTTTTTTATTATTTTACAAGATGAATTAATTACTCTGGAAATGTTATGTAATGTTTTAGCTAGTTATCCTATACGAGAAATAACAAAAGGGAAAAAAAAGGAATCGCTAGCTTGGAGATGAAGAGACAACTATTGTATGAGTTGCATCCAATCATAGGCTATTCTAGTGACCTAGATTAAACTTGGTATGCTCGTATGAAAATCAGTAATGGTTAATCATAAAATATTTATATATATAGTGTGAAATTGGGACTAGTGTTAATTGGTGATTGTCATCTAATCACAATGATTAGAACGAGATTTGGTGCTTGACTAATTTGGATTTTGTTAGATATACATCTCTCCTTTTTTGCATTATATATATTCAAAGCCACTGTTAAGCGATAATGACTTTCGTAAATGACAAGATTGTATTACAACAATCGGATTAGTTATGTTATAAGCTTTTCAATGTCTGAAAATGATCACAACTCTCTGAAACATTTGTTACATATTATGTGGTAAATTTTTAAAATTTGAATAGTCAACAAATTTTACTTTAGTCCTAGTGTTGTTTGATTGGGAGAGATCTAGGTTGTTTTGTGTTAAGATATGCTTTTATTTTTTCGTTTGGACCTCTAATATTTTCTTGTCATTTTGTTTGTAGAGTGAATAAGAGACTGTTGTTGATGGTGGAATAATGAATTGGACTGAGAAAGCAGTAAACAAACAGTTGCAGTTGCAGTTGCAGAGCAACAAAGGTCACTGAGAGTTTAGATTTGCTTTCATGCATTAAAATCTCTCTTTCTGCTCTCAAGCTTTTTCCTCTTTTCTGACTTATGTACCCGTTTTTTTTTTCTTTAACTTTGATTCTTTTAATAAGACAATCATGTTTTGTTTCTTATTAATTCACTGAAACAATTGTTTTAGTTGTTTCTTACAGCTTATTTATATCTCACTCACCTTCAATTTGTTAAAACTGAAAAAAAAAAAAAAAAAACATGCTACGTTTAGAAATAATGAAGAGCAATAGTCTTGTGATATTTGAATTTTATGAAATTAAAGATATATTGATTAAATGAAAATAATAAAGGAGAAAGAAAAAAAAACTATTTTTTTCCTTTTTTATGAATATAAAAAACAAACTAATGTAATATTAGCTTTTAATTAGTATTATTATTAGTGTACCTTGTCGTCGAGCCGTTTTGTGTTCAAAAGGATGGATACTTTGGTGTAAAACCATTATAAATGGGGAAGTACCCTATACTCTCTTCCTTAACTCTTTCTTTAACTTTGCTGAATCTCCTAGATTCGAGACAGCAAACATAATCTCAAATCCATTAGTCTCCAACTAGAATCTAATACAATCATTCTTCACTTCCCAAGCGAGTTCAGAAGTCTAAGAATCTTCAGGCAAATTAACTAGCTAATGTCTCGACCTAGAAGCTCGCCGCAGTTTCAGCTATCGACCAAGAAAAGGTTCGGAGCCGACGAGGGTGCGTCCAGAGAGAAACAGGGGAAATACGGTTTCACGAGGAAGTGTGGGAGATTGGTGAAAGAACAAAGAGCTCGCTTCTACATCATGCGGAGATGCGTCGTTATGCTTATTTGCTGGACTGATAATCATAGTACCTCCTCCTATTCCGACCACTACTAAAATCAAACATCTCTCTTATTAGCTTCTTCTTCTTAAGTTCTTATTGCCGCAGCTTCTTTTAGTCTATACTAGTAAATTAGAGATACAAATGTACATAAAGGGAACTACTCTCTATAGTTTCAACTCTATTTTGTGTTTTTTAGATTCGAATGTTTGTGTTTTGCTTTGGTCATCAGTTTCAGTGTACGACAGACTTGGAACAGCCGAGAATATGAAATATAAACATATCAGTTTCGTTTTTCTTGCTCGATCATATCGATTTTTTTTATTTTTTTTGGACAATCTCGATCATATCGATTTTATATTTCATTACTTGAACTAGAATACGTGATTTCAAAACATATCAGTTATTATTGTCTAACCCGATGTGATCAAACTTCAAATCACGTGTTATGACTTAAATGTGTTAGAGAAGAAGTTTTTTGCCCATTTTTCTTTTATTCTTTTCAAAAAAAAATTAAAGTGATTTAAGATTTTCGAATAGCTTGAAGTCAAAGGACAATTATGGTAACTTCAAAATGTTCTAAAGAAATAATGTTGTTACTATGTAGTGGAATGAACATGCGAATTATAAAATATTATCTCTTGTTAAAAGTAGTAAAATAAAAGAATCTTCTTCTTTTTGCCAAGAACAAAGATTATCTAAGATGATAGAAACTTAGAAAGCTTACATATAAATGTGAAAATAGTTATTTTATGCAATGGAATAATGGATTCTAATAACAGAACTTAACATCTTACGTAGCCCATGATTGCAATAGCTATCACTTAAATACTATAAGAAGAAATATTACGAACGAGAACAAAATATTCAGGTTTATAAACCCACTATACTTAAACGTATTATTCGGCATCGTAACTTCCATTGTTATTACGTACATCAATTATAGTTCATAATAGCTACAGTAAATAATAAAGAGAACTATTTATTCCTTATAGTGCTTAGGCCTAGCTAGGTGATAAAATAAACAGAGCTGAGGCTAGAAAGATCGAGTTCTCTTTTAAGAAAAAAATGAAAGAAAAGTCACTACTGCTGTAGTCATTGTATAAAATGCATTTTTCTAGATAGTTCTCATCAAATTATTCACGGATATAAAGTTTTTTTTCCCCCCTCTTCAAGTGCAATGACTACTATCACGATATTTGACTTCGTACTTGGGATGTTAGGTTTGAACAACCATGATTGGTACCGTTAACAATGTGTTAATGGTTTTGTCATTTACACTTGAATTAAAACCTTTTGACGAAAATATATATATTTGGATCATCATCATACTTTTTCTATGAATTAATCGATAAAATGTTATCGAAAAATAATGATGTGTGTGTGGGATGGAATCTCCTATCTTTGTTTCCCTTGTACTATATTTTTCATCTTCTTTAGTTGTCGAGTTTTTCGATGTAGCTATTGTTTTTACTTTTTATACTTTTTGCCTTTGTGGTGACACTACGATTAACATGTTTTAAAACCTAAACGTTTGACCATCAATATTGATCACGCAATGTCTTCTTTTTTTGGGGGATTTAATTTGTTTCTTTTTTTTTAATAAGTTTCGTTCAATTATTACGGCAATGATTTTGCAGAGATAAAGTATGGAGTGTTCTCAATATATATATGACCACTATCTCTACATACCGTCCCACGTCAGTTTTAGTATAAAATGTTCTATACATCCTAAAATTTTATTATTTATGTATCGATCTACCGCATGCAAGTTTGTAAACTTCTCAAGTTTAATCTAAGAAATTAAAGGCCGAGATAGACATGACAATAGTGATCATCAAGACTAAATTCTTATAGTTTCCAATATATGGACGATATGATGTCTGATCATTGCAAGAGTATAATATAGCGACATTAACAAAAATATAGGAGATATTTCCATTAAGTATAGTTTCAATTCCATTGCCTATATATAAAGATAAAAGTGACAAATTAAAATACTTAAGTTAGTGATGTTGTAAGGGTTTTTGGGGAATGATTGAAAGAAATGACTTTATCAAGGCCATCCCCCACACAAATCTAAAAAGGATCTTTGATTAAATGATTTTTAGAATATTGATTGTTCATTAGCATGCTTTGATTTGGCTTTTGTTTATCAATACTCTCTCTCTCACGCTGATAATATTCCGTTTTGACTTTCACTGTTATATTTTTCACTTTGCGGAATCTTTTTGTACTTTTTAAGTTTACTCGAAATTATTGGGATCAAACAAATTTACAATTATAGTTTTTTTTTCCTTCCAATAACTTTATTAGAACTCAAATATTACAATTGTTGTTTACAGCAGATAATACGAATTAGGGAAAAGAATGATAAATAGCAAATTGTTGGGAATGTTTAGTAGCTGTTTTAGCAAGGATGTCAGCACAACAATTATAGTTTTTTTTTTTTTCTACAAAGTGAAAAATAGGAGTGATGTCCAAAAAATAGAGGAGTTAAGAGTAGAAATGGGAGTGAAGAATTTAATTATGAATTCGTAAGCATAATATATCAAAGATATGTCAAAGAAAAAAAAATTTGTTATATGAAAAAATCATAAAACATTTATTTAAACGCAAGCAAGAATATGTATTTAAACATATTGCATGGGCTAACGTCTCATTCCTTTTGGGTTTGCAGAAGAAGACCTCTTGAAAACAAAATGGGCCTAACGGGCCACGGAATATGAATATTTCATCGGTCCCCAGAGAACAACACGTGACCGTCATCGAAAGCATCGGATTAGAGAAGAAGAAGAAGAAGAAGAAGAAGAAGAAGATTCTCAGGACAGCTCCACTCTCGACTAATTTGGACAGTATATGGCCACCGATCTCCTCTACTTCAATCTCTTTCCTGTTATCACTTCTTCACTCCACTCCCCGCTTCTTCCGTTTTACTATTCGATCGATCTTTCTTCAAATCAGGTGAGTTCGAGATCGTGCGCTAAAATGTTCCGTTAACTCTTTAGTCCAACTCTATTTATTTTTTGGATTTAGATGATAAGTTCATCAAATTGCATCTCTTAGTAATTGTTAAGAGTTTGAATTCTTCCATCCATTATATGATACGTTTTTGTGTGTTTTTGGTGAATTAGATTTCTTTGAAGCTTTGAAAGCTATGGGTGATGCAATTGATTTGAGTGGAGACGGTGGCGTCTTGAAAGAGATTGTAAGGAGAGCCAAACCTGATGCTATTTCACCTTCTGATGATCTTCCTGTTGTCGATGGTATGTTCATCTTCTACTCCCAGTCTAATCATATGTGTTGATGAAGAAAGGACCTTAACATTATTGTTTGTTTTTTTTTAATCTTAGTTCACTATGAGGGTATATTTGCTGAAGACGAAAAGGTCTTTGACACTACACGCGAAGACAATCTTGTTTTCTCCTTTGAGTTAGGAACAGGCAGTGTTATCAGATCTTGGGACATTGCTCTTAAAACCATGAAGGTTTTTTTTATTATCATTTGCGTCTTTCTTCTTTCTTTTTTTCAATAATCTGAAGCATACAACTGATCGGCCAATCTTTTGTTCAGGTTGGAGAAGTTGCAAAAATCACATGTAAGCCAGAGTATGCTTACGGAAGAGCAGGGTCTCCTCCTGATATCCCACCTGAGTATGTAATGTTATTACACACACTGCTTGCATCTCTTCCAAGGCGTGTGACTGTGTTTTTCTGAATTTGACTTGTTTGGTAACTTGCAGTGCAACTTTGATTTTCGAAGTGGAATTGGTTGCTTGTAGACCGAGGAAAGGTGCTAGTGTTGGCAGTGTTTCTGAGGAGAGAGCCAGACTAGAGTGAGCATGATTACACTTGGACCTAAACCATTTGATTATTTGTTCCATACAGATCCTTTTGTTTATGGTCGTGTTTTTGGTTACAGAGATCTGAAGAAGCAGAGGGAGATTGCTGCAGCTGCTAAAGAGGATGATAAGAAAAAGAGAGAAGAAGCAAAAGCTGCAGCAGCTGCTAGGATTCAAGCTAAGCTAGACGCTAAGAAAGGTCAAGGCAAAGGAAAAGGCAAAGGCAAAGCTAAATAATGTGATAGCAAAATAAAAAAAAGGACAAGTGAATGTATTTCTTGGATACCATTTCGTGATTTAGCTTTGGACTTAATCAAACTGTTTTAAAAAAGGCAGAGTCATCATCAATCATCATATTTGACCATTACATGATTGGTTTGGGGTTTAATTCGGGCACACACATTGATAACATAACAAGTGTCGGATACCAAACTTTTCAAACCATGTCCGAAGCATCATCATCGATCTCATCTTGTTCTTGCCATCCTGAATGAGCTCTGAATTTACAGACAGGACATGTTCCTTGCTGTCTCAACCATGGATCGATACATCCTGCATGAAACTGAGCAAACGGATATATGAATGAGTCTTGAGACAATAAAATACCTTGGAGGATTTTTGTTTTGGATAAGAGAAGATATGAAAACCTGATGCAAGCAAGGTAAGGTGCGAACAATTTCCCCTGCAGTAACTTGTTCTAGGCAAACACTACAAGTGAGCTCGTCTTCTGTTCCTTTTTTACTTCCATTGACTGAATCTTGCTTCTGCTGCTTTATAGTAAAACACCATGACAATTTTTTATTAGAGTATTGACTATTGATCAACTTCACATGAAATATTTGGGAAAATGGGAATATTGTAAAATACCTCAGCTGAGGATGACGTTGATGCCTGTTTTGCCAAAGAGCAACTACTGTCAACAAAACGAACACAGGCCAAAAACCATGAATATAGATTCATTCACAATAATAAGATTAACATGTTCTGAAAACAAACAAAAGGGCCGTAAGCTAATGAAAATTTTACTCAATGAATACTTAAAATGGTCATTGAAGAGCTCAACTCTAGAATCATGGCCTAACGATTTATCAGGACGCTATAGGAACGACAGAACCTGTAAATTTAGAAGAATCGATTGAAAAACAGATCTTTAGTAATCACTAGACACACTCAATAGTTACTACCATTTTCCCTATTTTGCAGAGGACACAGTAAAGCTAAGTACAATATTCCCACAAAGTTATCAGTTTCTAACCTATTAAGTTGTAACTTCTACCACTCTCACTTCCCCCTTTAAGGAAGTTAAAGTCTATACAAGCAGCTACGTCACAGCGTCCTAAACTTGCTATTTTCCTATTCCTCAAAATTCCCACTTTTGAAAACATTTTAAGATACAACAGCTACTCACTTTTCAGGATCCAACACCTTGTATTTGTGTACTGGAAGAGCATTTATCTCTTCTTCGCTCATGGACGTTGTGGAAACATTATCAGAATCAAGTGCTCTTAGAGTTTCATAATCTGCATGCAGAACAACTTTTCCCTCAGACTTCAACTACAAAGAGCAAACTATTAAACTAAGCTAAGAAAAATGGAACAAACGGACGATATGGTATGTCAAATCCTAAAGTTTACTAAGAACTCAAATCCTAAACAAAATTCACTGACCTAAGTCATCAAACTCCCGATCAAGAAGAGCCAGCTGGAGCCTAAGTCCTTGAAGACGCCCTCTAGTAGCAAGAGCAATGGAGGGTGGCACATGCAACCTCAGCTCAGTGTGGCTAAAGAGGCCACTTGCTGCTGCAGCATGAGCTTGAGCCTGAGCTTGAAGTTGTTGGCAAGTGGCATACATCCTAAGGGTCGTTGCCATAAAAAAAACCCCAAGCACAAGCCAGAGCTAAAAATTTGTGGAATGTCAAACTGATACCCTAAAGATGACTAAATTGAAAAGGTAAAAACTTGATTTCAAGTATATCACATACCAGGAAATTAGGAGGCATCTGATGCGAATTGAGAATCATAAACAGCAAAAGAACTACAATACACAAACGAAGCAAGCATCATAACAGCAGAACAAAAAATAGTTGCAGAAGACATAGAAGTAAAGTTAAATCACCTGTAACCAGGAAAGCTAGGGAATTAGAATTAACTGGTCGAGCTCCATGAACACGCTGTAGTGTCCACCGATAGCAAAAGACATTTTCCATAAGTAAAATTTTAACAAAAGATGATTGTAATATAATGTTTCGTGCTTCCTGAATTTGAAATTGTCAAGAAGAAGCTTACCATAGCTCGTCTTTCGGGTATAAAACCCGAGAATCCACTTTCTAAATCACCTCTACTTCCCCGGAAAACAAAACTCATCTTTTCCAAATTCACAAGAGAGCCTGCAAAGTTTGCTCCAACAATTGTTAACCATGCAATACAAAAGAGACAGACATGTCACTGAATCTAAATTTGGTTCAATCTAATTCAATTCGAAAACCCCAAACGAAATGAGAACTAGATCACAGTAACGATGGAGAGGCATTTAACCCCGAAGATGATCCCATACAATTTCACATAATCGAAGAGATTGAAATGAGGTAAAGAAATAAGAAAAAAACGAATCCAAATAATTGAACGGAAGTAGAGATCGGAGGAGATACTCACCTAAAGGTGGAGAAATCTACGGAGAAGAGCCGGATTTACTCACGTGTCATAGGAGTGGCGACGACGGAGTCACAGAATCGATATCGGACCGAGTCGACTCGGACCGAGTTATGGCTACCTGAGAGTTTTAGTTATTTTTTGTCTTCATATATTTATCATCCACCATTAATTTCATATGGTTAAAGTGATGTGATGCTGCATGCACTACCACAACGTCGTCGTTTCACCTTTCACTTACTTTATTACTATAATTTTTGGCTCACACTCTCTCGTGACTTCGATTAATCCTCTCTTTAAAAGTCACGTTAAAGGATAATAAACCATATGCGCTTAAGTGTTGAAAATTTGAAATATAAATGTTCACTATCATTATCCTTTGCTGTTTAGTTTTCGTTAACCAAAATGATTAATGAATACAAAATTTTAAGAAATACCACTTTAAAGAAAGAAAAAAAACAATGAAGCATGTTCCATAGTTAAAAAACTCGAGTTTTCAATTTCGAGATCTAAAGAAGTTGTTGACTGGCTTGATTACATTTGACACCATTAGCAAAACCAATCTTTTTATGAGCAAGATCATACTCAACCCACACGTTTTGTTGATGAAGATTCCCTATTATAAACGATTCTATACCCGCAGGCTCCGAGTTGCCGAACGTGAAGCAATACTTCTTCGATCCTGATCCGGGTACCGGGTACAATAGCTTCTGACCCGACACGGTCAGCTCTGCTCCTTCGAACATAAGCGTCACCGCGGGTAATTTCGAAAAATCAGGCTTTGCTGACCCGACCCTGAAACAGAGTTCCATTCCTTCTTCAAACACGACACTCGGGTCAACAGTGAGAACCGATTTGGTTTGTTCGGTAAACTCTGTTTTCAGGACTTTGTAAACCGGAGCTCGCAGGAATGTGAACTGTGTACCGGAATCCAGCATTGTCTGACCGGATCCGGATTGACCACGCATTAGATCGGATTTTGGGATGGGTAGCAATTTCGACCCGACCCGAATTCCTTCGAAGTTGACCGTGTACGCGAACCGGTCAGAATAAGGTAACCGATCGGTTAGAGTAACCAAAGGCGTGTATTTGAGAGGTGGAAGAGAAGGGAGACTCGATTCACCCAGAACCAAAACACCGGTAGAGCCAGAACCGGAGATACAATAAGAGAATTTAGATAAACCCATTTGGTTAACAAACGATAACCGACCCCGGTTCATTCCCATTAAACCGGTTCTTTTGTCGTCCTCCTCTCTCACGCTTGATATCACGTCCATGCACCCGAATGCCGTAGCACGTGTCGTCGACGAGCCGATTGTGAACGTATCTTGAGCGAGGTTCCCCTCCACGGTGGAACCATCGGCGTAGCCGACAACCACGTGGCAGAGATTAGTCTTTTTGTCACACGAGGCTGGAAGGCTGAAATCTTGGGTTTTGGTGGTACAAACGGGAGAAGAACATGGCAGTGCAGAGTAAGAAGATGATTTCACGTGGTGGAACATGGAGGTCGAGGACTGTTTGCACTTTAGCCACGAGAGCTCGCTTCCGGTGTCGAGAACCATCGTGATGGATTGAGGAGGTGAGCCGGCGGTGAGAGAGACGGTGAGAGCGACATCGTATGTGAAAGGAACCTTGATGGATGGAGAAGAAACGAGACGACTTCGTTGGAAGAGTAAGGATGAAGAAGAGTTTTGGGTTGTTAGAGGTAAGATGAGTGTTTGGTTTGTTGTAGGAAAGATTCTCGAGTAAGCGATAGGGGAGATTATTAGAAGCCAAACTGTGATTTGGAGATGAATCGATGAAGAAGACATCTTTTTTACTCTTGTCTCTTTGATCTTGAATTGTTATGAGCTTGTCCTTATATATTATATTTGTGAATTTCTTGTAATGTCATACAAATAATCTTTTCTTGTAAATAAGGACGTAAATCTTTGATCCAAAGGAATTCAAGAGAATGTAAATGCATTTGAAGGGAGAAGAGAATGAATTTAGTAACCAAATCTTGGTAACGCGTAGGATCACCATTAATAGAATGATTGATTTACATGTTGACCAAACAAAAAAGAAGAATGACTGATTACATACATAATCAATAAAAGATTGTTCTGAAAGAAACAGACTAAATAAATGAATATTGTCAAGTTTGGCAAATTCTCATCGATATATATACATTGCCAATACGTGTGGTTCTTCATTAACTTTAGATTAGGTACCAACCAACCTAGGTGTTGTAAATTAAACAATTTGAAAATTGTTGTGAAACCTCCTCAGATTCCACACTTTTATGAGATTTGAAATCTTTGTATTTTTCTAAAATTAATTATCCTCTAAAATTACAAATGATTTTTGTTCTAGTAAGTTTTTTTTGTTTTTTAAAATTTTTTATTTAGTTTAAGAAAGTTGTCATATAGCTTTTGCTTTTTGTATTATATGAAATGCGTTTTCTAAATTATCGTGCTTATAGTAGAACTTGAGAAACTTTGTTTGATTGTTTCTATAGCATTTTACAAAAAAAATATATATATATATAATCAAATTCCAACGTTGTACTCTGGATTCATAGAAAACAACCGAATTAAACTTCAAATTGGGTTTTAACTTTTTAACACTTTACCATCCTTTTTATTATTTCCCTCTGTCCATAAACGAAGCCCTCTTATCTCAACTCAAATTCTTTAATCACTACGTTTTTTATTCGTTTATCTAAAAGTTTGAACGGTTTACGATCAAAACAAGATTTCGAAAAAAACTGGCCGATGTCTATTAATTAATCGTACATATCACAACTATAAATCTGTCTACATTTGTTGTATTCATTCATTTGCCTGTAAGTAACATAATACACTGCATTTGAGCTAATTCTTACTATTGTTGACAAAAAAAAAAAAAAAAAAAAAACATAATACACTGCATGATACTCAAAAACCATATCCCAGAAGTTGCTAATCTATCCAACTAAATTTCCAACGATATTTTTGTCATGAAATCAAGAAAGTATTTTTTTTTGTAAGAAGAACCCTTTTATTTTCTTGCTAATTAGAGAAAAGCTATTTCTCGTAATTCCCTTTCCAATATAGTATAAATAAGTTATTAAAAATTTTAAATAATGAAAATAAAAAATAACCCATATAGTATAAAGAAGTTCAATCGATCATGTAGGTTACCAAATTATAAACCGTCGTCTCACAAGTCATAACTGCCGCTTCCAGTGATTCCTTTAAACTCATCGAGCAGCAACGATTTGATCACGAGATATAGAGATCTAGTTCAATTCACGATATAACTCTCTGTTTTGGAGATATTATTGATATCTAGGGTTTTTGTTTTCCGATGTCTTCGTCTATTCCTAGTGCTGATATGGAGTCCATGAAAGAAGTTGATCCTTCCGTATTGTCAGCCAATGGCTTTATACAATCTCACTTCACCAATTTAAACACCTCCGAAGCGTTAGCCAATTGCTTTCTCCAGTCTTACTTCCTAAACCTAGGAGTCTATCCTGAGGTAGTTCACATGATGTGGTATGCCGAAGACAGTGTAATTACTAGACCCGGTCCTGATGCTACAATTATGTCTTTTACATCGCATGAGGTAGAATCAATCATACAAAAAATTTCTTCAGTTTATGTTTTTAGTCGAATGACCTAATTTTCGTGATAACGATTGTTTTAGTTATATTTTAACGATTCACGTTTTCAAAACGTACTTGAAAAAAAAGTAATAAACCATTCACTAAGGACTAACAAATTCTTGACGGTGTAGGCAATTAAGGAGCAAATCGTTTCATGCGACTATGAAGGCGCTTCGTTTGATGTGATGAGTTTCGCTGCTCAGAGTTGCAATACCAGTTCTGAAGATGGAGCGTTTATCATGGTTACTGGTATAGTGACCTGTTGTAAAGACAAACAACTGAGGAGGCGATTTGTTCAATCTTTGTATTTAGCACGTCGTCAAGATAGATCTTATGCCATCGTCAATGATATGCTCCGCTATGTCGACTCAATACCAGCAATACCTTCCGTTCCTGATTCTGGTTAATAGCTCTACAAAATGTGTTGATTCAATCTTTAAAAGGTTACAAAACTTAGTTTTGGTGTGACTATATATATGCAGATTTTGCAGCTGGATTTGTCAAGGTTTACTACGAGCTGCCTATGCGTGAAGAAGTTGGTTTCATGTATGTAAATGAGAGTGTTATGAGCAGACCAACTTCGACCTCTGGTAGAACAATGGTCGAGATGCCAGGCCTTGATGTAAGTCGCAAAACCTCCTTCAATGTATTTATAGAGAAGTTTCAATCATTTTTTAATGGAATCTAAGTGTGCATTTTTTTGGTGCAGGCCATCAACAAGAGGGTCGCTAATGAGCATAAGAGGGCTTTTAGTTTTATACTGAATAGCGTGGATCATCAGATTTGCAGATCCTTTAAAGATAGAATGTTTATCATGGTTTGCGGTTTCCTAACTCTAGACGACAAAACAGAGAGGAAGTTTTTGCAATTTTTCTATGTGGCGCGTTGTCAGAAAGGGTCTTATGTTATCTTCAATGACATTCTCCGTTATGTTGATGTTACTCCTCAAGACACACTTGAAAGCTCGAGCCACTCTGATTCAAAAACCGGAACTGATGTGGAGCTTCCCTACTTCATGGTTAAGAATAGGAAGCTACTCTCTTATTTTAATAACATAGACACACAAATTACCACCTAGACTAATGGTTTATGCTAGTGTTGTTGTTGATGTGTTCACTAAGCAGTATTATTCCTATTTATAAAAATTTGCATCTAGTTTTTGTTTTTTCCTTTCAATGATTAATGAAAACAACGGTTTACGTTTTTGAGCTATACCACCTTCTTCTTCTTATTCATGCCAGATTCCTTATTCTCTGTTCCGACAGTATAAGGCTATAAGCTGTATTGCTACTTTTTGATTTAATTGCAAGAATCTTATCCCAAGAACAAAAACAGCTTAAAGTAAAGTTACCTGAAAAAACAGCAGATGATACAAATATTTTACATTTTTAACACAATTCAGATTACTTGTTCACATTGTGAAATAGTTTGCTTGAAAACGTTACTAAAACGTGGTTTAAAGAACCTGTTATCTTGGATCAGTTCTAGTTTTACCAGAGAAGGAGAATATGGACGAAGTAGTAGTTTTATTAGGTCCGCTGTAAAACCTAGCTGAATCCACAAAATCCTCAAACTCACCTGCATTACCGCTCCCCTCGTTAAGACACATACTATCATTTGCATCTAAAAAGTCTGGTGCAGGGACAACATCGGGCGACGGAAACTGCTTTTCGAGATACATAACCACTTGTCTCATCGTAGGTCGAACCTCTGGAGAGTTGTTCGAACAGAGAAGGCCTAATTTGATCACCATAACCACTTCCTCTTCATCAAACTCACCGTTCAGTCTCCTGTCCACAACATCTCTTATGTCTCCGCTTTGCCACCTTGACCAAACCCAATCAACCATTACAAGCTCTTCCGGTAACGCACTTGTTTCGATTGGTCTTCTTCCGCAAGCTACTTCTAACAAAACTGCTCCAAATGCATAAACATCTGTACTTGTAGTCAATTTTCCGGATTTTGTGAGTTCTGGTGCTAAGTAACCAAATGTACCAACCACTCTTGTGGTTCCCGGGTTGGATCCATGCTCATATAACTTAGCAAGACCGAAATCTCCCACCCGCCCGTTCATTTCTCCATCTAACAAAACGTTAGCGGCTTTGATGTCGCGGTGAATAACTGTTTGTTCCCATCCTTCGTGTAGGTAAAGTAAACCGGATGCAACCCCTTTTATGATTTTGAATCTTTGCTTCCAAGTCAAGATAACTTTAGGGTTTTCGTCGAACAAGTACATGTCTAAGCTTCCATTAGGCATGAAATCATAGACAAGAAGCAAATCGTCCCGCCTTCGACACCAACCGAGCAACTGAACAAGATTCCTATGCCGGAGATGACCAATGCTCGAGACCTCAGACATGAATTCTCGTACTCCTTGTCTTGACTCATGAGATATTCTCTTGACGGCTACGTACTCTTCTGAACCGGGGAGCTTTCCTTTGTACACTTTACCAAATCCTCCAGAACCAAGAAGCTCCTTGTCCCCAAAACCATTCGTAGCTTTCTTGAGCTCTCTGTAACAGAATCTATGCGGACCAAAATCAAGCTCCCATTCTTCAACTCTGTCTTCATCTTTAGCCTTTTTTACTAAGAACAACGATGCAGCTACAATAACCGCGATGATCAGAAGGGAACAGAAGAGAGATACTCCAATTATCAAACCGGTGCTCTTCTTCTTCTTCTTGATTGAACCGGGAATCCGAGGGAGAGTTGGCAAAGACAGAGACAATGCTTCTCCACTCATGTTAAAGTTCCAACCTAAGATGTAATGTGAACTAGCTAGCAAACCGGTCGAAGCAGAGAATCCAACATACATTTCATCTCCCAAAACAGAGGACAGATCAACGTTGTAAGAGAGAAGAGACAACTTTGGTTTCTCCGAGAATGGAGAAAGCTTAACATCTAACCTTTTCTTGTTTGAATCGTAATCAATCCAAGCTTGAATCACTCTGCCACCGTCGAGGAAAAGCTCTTTTTTGGTTGAATTAGCAAGGAAATATCCAGCTGGAGTCGAAATACTTGACTCCATACTGTTTATATCGATTCCAACATGGTTATCATTGATGTCCTCAAACTCCAAATCCCTGACAGTATCAAACTCCACAGCGAAGAAGTGGCTCGAGAAGTTAACTCTGCTTGAATTCAAGAGGCCTAAGTACTGGCTAGGAAGAGAGCCTCTAAGATCTGGAGTCGGAGCGATGGCGAAGGCAA
The DNA here is from genome assembly GCF_000375325.1 of Capsella rubella. Lineage (NCBI taxonomy): Eukaryota > Viridiplantae > Streptophyta > Magnoliopsida > Brassicales > Brassicaceae > Capsella > Capsella rubella. The sequence continues at coordinate 10,800,951 of NW_006238919.1, forward strand.
GCCCGTGGCCTCCAAGAGTAACAAACTCTGGAACCATGGCGATTGCAAAAGACGTGGAGAAAGACTGAACTCGGTTTACACCGATTGGCTTGAACCGGATTGGTAAGGAGTAGAAAGCGTGACCGATCACGCGTTGTGTGTCTGTTGTGAGTCTGATGGCTCCAGTTCCGGCGATCTCTGCCACTCCGGTTATGACTAGATTCGGTGAGGCGTTTTTGAAGCCAACGAAGGAGAAGTCTTGCGGTAGCGATGAAACTAAGTGTGTGAAGATGAGTAGCAACCAGACGAAAACAAAGGTCTGAGCCATCAAAAGTTGTTTTCTTGGGAAAGAAGCAACTGGCTCACTGGTTGATGAGGTATTAGGGTTATAATTCTAACATACGATCTATTAGGAGTAGAAGTAAAGAAGATGGTGAAGATTATGAAAGCATGTGATGCTGAGAATGATGTTGGTGATAGAGGAACATGTGATTATTTCAAGACAGATGAAAACTTTATAATATTCAATACTTTAAATAGTTAATTGCAAATCTAACATTAAAATACGATTATACGAGGTTAGTACCCCATTTTACTTTTGGGTTCCGATGTTGTTAAATATCAATCGAGATCGTCGGTACTGATTAGTTTAATCGATGAGTAAGTACGTAATTAAACGATCTAATAAGATTTGTTTTGACTTGTGAATCTCTTAATTTTATTACTTCTGACGGATACAACTGTATTACTAGAGGATATCGGGGTTCGATCCATGTTTCATGATTGTTTAAACTAATGCTTAACGGTTTAATTGAACTTTATCTGACCAAATTTATGATAAAAATCTGACGCCAAAAAATGTTATCATCATTCAAATGATGTATTATTAAGCCTTTTGATTCTATAACGAATGATGTATTATGCGCTAAGTTCGAATTACATGGCTAGTGTTATATATAGCGAATTAACGATGAGATTAATTCAAAACTAAAGTATCAGATCTTGGTTTATATATTATAGTGTGACAGTTTATATGCAAGTCTAATTAGTAAACTATACGTCGACCAAATCAGTCACAATTCAAATAGTCGACGAGTGGAATAGAACTAAACTATACGCACACAAATGTTGTCGGGTAACTCCAAAGCATACAGTCTGGAAACTATTTTCAGTAACGTGGTTCTGGCACCATTGACGATGTCTTGGCCAAAGTACCAAACTAAAACCAAGAAAAATTACTTTATATATGCTTTCACCATTCGATAAAAATTCATCAATTAGAATATGATAAACAGCTAAAGTATCGTCATGACACAAGTTTTCATATAATAGTGTGAATCGAGTAAAAATGATCCAACTTGACATTAAAAATTATTGGATTTGGAAGAAGTTTATCTTTCAGATAAATGAAGTAAGAAAGAATTATTAATAGTTGTTCTTGGATAGGGAAAAAAGAAGTCAATAAATCAGTTAGAAAAGGTATTGAAAATAACAAAAGATGGGATAACTAAGTCTATGTTTTGGACATATTGATCAACAGCTAATTAAAAGATAAAAGGGTTTGTTGAATAAAAAAGCAGTTAAAGACAAAGAAAATAGAACACGGTTCACGTTGATTGTGGTGATCACTGTAATGAAATAGTAGAATCATGGAATAACGAATACTAATAAATAGTATTAGTAGGAACATGCCAAATGAAAATAATTGATTAATTAATAATCACGAAGTTCTAAAGCTAACTTTTGTTCATTCAAATTTTTTCATATTTAGTTTATATTGTTAGTATATGCATTATATAATATCAAAATGAAACGTAAAAGTTGAGATTTGTATGTCGGTCGAACTCGAAATTGGCACAGTAGACTTCCCAATGTACTGGCCAAATTAAAAGCTGCAGTATGGTTCTTAAAGTTTCTAAACAGGATTGACCACATCAGTTTCGAAGCAGACCAAAAACAAAACAGCTGGTTTCAGTTCAATGTATACGTGTGTAATGTGTTTTGTTTTTGGTTTGGTTAGATGACAGATTTTTGATACGAAAACGCATTTCATGTTTGCGCGATAGAATACTATGTGTTGGTGATACAATATTTTGGAGTCAACATGCAATCACAAACACAAAATCAACTCTAAACCAATGCAAAAAAAAATCACAAAATATCACCTAAACCTTTTTAGTTAATCTGTCGCAAATGTTACGACATGGTGAAAAACAAAAACAAAATCATCCAAAGAGTTCAGGTTACAACTTTGTATTTAGCCGTTGAAATACAAAATAGCTACGGAGTTTAGTCATGATGGGACCAAATCTTCCGTACTCATGTTTTTTATATACATAAAAGATTAAAAGGAACATTTAAGACCAAAGATATTGCCAACGATCCAAACATTTTGGGAAATAATACAATTTCTGATCAATCATATGCTTTTTTGGGACCAAAACCAAAAAAAAAAACCCAAAGACATGAACTTTGTTTAAATTCCTCAGCTAACAAACAACTCTGACAAGATAACTAAACAACATGAAAATGAGAAACCTCATCAACATTAAATACCCACAAAGCTATAAACCGATTTAGCATGCTCTAATCTTATGCCAAAAGCACTAAAGATTCGTTCTAGATGCAACATATAATCATCAATGTCTAGCTTCAAGTAAACCCCTCACTTGATAACACTTAACCCCATTACAAGCTCAAGAAGTGCCAAGTAATACATATATCGAGCCAAATACCTAAACTAAGCTAATCTAATCAGCCTTAGCAAGTAAGAGTACTTTGGAAAGCAAAGATATAAGAATCACACTTACCAACTTAAAAGAAAGAAATGACGGATACTTGCTTCCATTGCTGAAACACACACACACACACACACCATTGCTTTGGTTTTTCCAACATCAAAATTCCAAAACGATTCTACAACCAATGCCACCTTCATACAAAGCTATCCGCGATCAAAATAGTCAAGTCAGGAAAAACCAGCCGTCACATAACAACCAAACAAAACACTAGCTAAAAGTCATCCGATCACCCGTTAATAAAAAAGAAACTTGATAGCCTTAATAAACAAAAGCCTAACCATCCTAACTGAAAATATAATCCTTCCACCAAAAGAAAAAAAAAACCTGCCACCCCAACCACCGCCTATCTAAACTATCAATATGAAGGAGGAGCACGAGACGGAGGAGCACCCCAAAACACGTCGTGCTGACCCATTTGATGACCATTCGGCATAAAGTTAGGAGGCATATTATACATTGGCGGCTGCATCGGTCCTTCGTTCCCATTATTCCCACTCTCGTTATCATCGGTCTCCTTGTCCTTCTGCTTCTTCACATCTTCTAGTTGTGGTTGCTGCTCTTGTTGTTGTTGTTGCTGTTGTTCATCTTCAATCGGTAACCTCTCGTAAGTAGCATTGCAAAACGTAGCAGCTATCACAATAACCGGTCCAGAGGCGATAAGCGGACCAGCGACACCTCCTCCCACGACTTGACCTTGAGCTCCAGCTAAGTAAATGGTTAGACCAGCGGCTGCAGCAGGAGAACCAGAAGTTGGAAGAAAAGCACCACACATAGACAAGATCTCAAACTGACCACGTAAGCTCACAACTCCACCAGACGCAGCAGGCTGACGCAGAGTAACATTAGTAACCAAACCGCTACCGCTCAGCACCGAGACCCCACGGCCGCGTCTGCGAGCAAAGGCGTTCAAGCTTTCCGCCACGTCAGCTCCCGTAGCGATCTCAAGAACATGGCTCTGCAGAGAGTTAGGGCTCTCTTTGGTGACAACAACTGGGCTCTTGGGTTTGTTCTTGGAACCAGGAGGTCTACCTCTAGGACGCCGACCAGTAGAGCCGGATCCAGATCCAGGATCAACGGCGGGTTGCTCGTCTCGGCTGTTCTGCTCTTCTTGGCTGTGAGTCTGAGTATTATTAGGGCTTCCACTGTTGTTGGTGGTGAAGTCATGGTCCAATCTTGGATCCGAGCGGGTCATAGTCGGTGGGTTGTTGTTACTGTTTCTGTGGTGTAAAGAAGGAGCTGATGAAGTCACTGGACTCTCAACTCCACCGATCGCAACATTCCCAACCCACCAAGGATTCGCCATTGATTATTTTTTTTTCTTCTCCAGTAAAAATTAGCTTTAAAAAGTTGTTTTTTTTCTTTTTTGATGGCTCTCCGACAAGAAACTATTACAAGACAGGAAGAGAATCCGAAAACCTTATCTTTAAAAACTTAAGATTAACCAAATCCAAACCAACATGTTGCACGAAGCAGACACACAAGACATGGGGGTATCATTTGTTTGCTACCATCATACCTGAGAGAGAGAGAGAGGAAAAAAAAGGACAAAGAAAAAGAATCAGATCTACAAGAACAACAAGAAAACGCAAGAAATAGAAAAAAATGAAATATTTCCTTAAAGCTAAGAGCAAAGATCAAATAAGGAAAAAGAGAAACCCCAAAAATCTTAACTTTTATATTCTCATGGAATAAAAATACTACCTTTATCACAAAAAGGGAGTTCCTATTTATTTTTTTTCTATTGCGAACGGAGAAAGAAATAAAAAGAAGAAGAAGAGAGAGACCAAACAACAAAACAAAGGTTTAAATTTTTTGTTCAGGGGCAGGATTTTTGTACTTGGAAAGTCGTGAGAAGTCTTATTACCGTCTCTTTCTATTTTGTACTTTGCAAAAAAAAAAAGATTTGAGAGCGTGCGTACGTTAAAGGAAAGAGACTCTGATGAGGCGTACGATAAGAGAGAGAGAGAGAGAGTGATTTGATATATCGGTGATAACGGGTCTCTGGAAACGGTCCTCTCTCTTCTATTCTCTCTCTTCTATTCTCTCTCGACCAGAGCCGTCCTTTTGGACCATTGAACTTTTAGGTGTTCGTGCAAAAGTTTGAGCGAGCTTCTCTAGACGCCTCCTGTCTCTTCCTCTCTTCCCCTCGATTGCTCACTTTTGTGGACCTCTTCTTGATATTACTATTACACCCTCCTTCTCCTCACTTGTCAATTTCTTGGTTCTGAGTGTTGTGTAACAAGTTGTCTTTCTTTCTTTGGTTCTGATAATGGTGAAAATCAACTTAGAAAACCAAACGAATAAAGTTGACTTGAGAATATCTATAAGAGATAAGACTTTTATTTTTTAATCAGCTATTATATTGATGGCAAAAAAAAAAAAAAAAAAATCAGCTATTATATATAAAGTGTAAACATAATTGCTTGTTTTTTTTGAGTTTCCATCGGTTATAAGTTTCGAACTAGAACAACTTCACTATAATTAGAACAAAGAAAAAGACGTTGTTACGTTTAAGTTATGGTTACTAGAAATAGAAATAATATTGAAAGATCCAAATAAGGTATGTTTTGGATAACATGCAAAGAGAGAGAGTGTGTGTGACATTTGAACTGATCTGGTAATGGAATGCTAAAGGATAATAGTATTATGCTAAAGGATTTAGAGACATTGAATTTGAGGAGTGATGACGAAAGATTTGATTTAAATGTTTTTGACCATTACCCAATCTTGAAATTTTCTTTTCCCGCTTGAGAAATTGGATTTTTTTTTTTTTTTTTTTTGTAGTACATTGTATATAGGTCTTTGTTTGACCATACCATACGACCATATCCAGAATAATAAATATATTAGGATAAGTGTGATGTCAAAAAAAGAAATAATATATAAGTTAAATCTTGAAATGTATATCGAAATTTTTGGTCTCACTTCTTTAATGAAGTGAATCAAAAGGAGGACACACCACCGGCCCCAATAGCCACTAGAACGGAACGTTACATCTCTTATATATTTATGTCTTTTTGTCGCCTTTTTATATCCATCTCTCTGTTTATTATTAATTATCCATCCTTCACCTACCTTTCTATATATCCATCATTTATGTATTTACTTTTCTTTCTCACCTGTTCTAAATACAACGACGACATATCCATGCGAGAAAGTTTCAAGTCTGTACACTGTACGTAATGTGTGTGCGCTAATTAACAAGCCTTTCAAACATCTTGCAAGACTTCCAAACAAATATAATGTTCGATTTATTATATCCCAACCAAGGGATATAGACAAAAACCAGTAGTTGATATTTGGGGTACAAAGTATATAAAGAAATGTGTTAATCATAAAGCTTAAACACGAGAGTATCTACTTAGTTGATATTCTGTCGTTTAGAATATAATAGTTTCAACACCAATGTCACTATGCGACTTTAAATTATCAGGTTTCATTATATATTAAAAGTTGTAAATATACTTGTTCACACTTCAGATGCTAAATATGTATGTCTTCTCTTTATTTTCTTTGACTTATTGGCTATTGCGGTGTTCTTTCAACTTCAGTTACACTAGTCTTCTATCATTGTATGTGCCCGGCTTGTTAGAAAATGATAAAAATCATCAATATAGGCGTTATAGTTCCAACCAATTAGACTTGAAGCAAGACCATAAGTTTATATAATTGATTAACCTGTACAAGTATGTTTTCTTCAAGATGGACACAAAAATAATTAACAAGCTAAGTAACAAGTCGTAGTCCGAGTCCGATAACATTACTGCCCAAGCTATGTGGCGGTTGGACGTGGGGATCACTGCGACGAGACGACCCATCTAAATATAATTGATTTTCTTTTTCCAGTTTTTCTTAAGATTTTAACAAATATCTTAAATTAAGATTTGGTGGGATCCTATCTTAAAATCACTTTATATTTATAATATGTGAACGGTACTACATACTTGCTTTTGCTTAACTATGGGTGTCTGATCACGATTTATAAATTAGTTTAGATTTTCGAGTATATATATATATATATAATATATAATTTATATACTGTATATGTATATATATAATTTATATCACGATTTATATACTGTAGATGTATATATATAATTTTTATTTCATAGTCAGCTTCTTTCCCAGTAACAAATAATATATTACAAGAAAGATAGATAATTAACCCCTTTCAAAATAGGATAAAACTCGTGATATGGTTTGCTATAATAAGTTGGAGAGATATCAATGTCGATGAGATACGTTATGATTCCACTCTTAAAATAATCATAAACGTAAATGAAGAGCTACTTAAAGTCTTTCTTGTTTAGTTGTTAGTGTGGACAAATGATTTAAGAGTATCAGCTTCGTTTCCTGATTCATTGGTGGGTTTGGTTGAGTATGTGCTGCTTCTTGGGCCCTGAGGTTTGAGAACCCAAATCCAAAACACTTTGTCCCCTTTTTTAATAATTTTTTTTTTTGCAGAAAAAAACTTGAGGGAGCAAAAAGCTTGAGCTGGTTTACATTGAAGAAAAATTAGACCAATAAGCAATCGTTCTAATGAATCTTTAAGAGAGTTTATATTCTCAAAGTTTGATATATTGTTCTTCTAGTCCCAAATCCTAAAAGTTGTAATAGTTTAGAGACTGACAAGACCAGCCTTTTGTTTCTGTTGCCCACTAGCCACTTTCAAGTAGTGCTCTTGGTTTGTTCAAGAGCGACTATCTAAGTTCAGAGTTTTTATTTGTAGCATAAGGACTCGGCCCAGTCCAGGTATGAGACGAGTGAGAATGACGATATAAAAAATTTAAAATTGTTTCCACAAGGCGATAAACTACCATTTACATTTCTGACTCAGTGTTTTTAACTGCTTCCAAACATTGCTATACGAAACTCCTGATTTACATGTTTCTTTATTACATCATTTTTGTAGGCATAACATAGACCAATTTGTTTATTGCAGCACCTATCCAATTCCAAGTAGTAGTAATAAAAACCTCTTTATGCATGAGCTGATGATTTTGTATCTTTCTTCAGTTTGGAGATAATGGCCTTCCTGTCTTGATAAGGCTTTGGGTTACGAGTTGAAATCCAAAGAAAAGCTCCGATAGCAAAGTCTCGCTTGTGAGCCAAGTCACCATAAGTAGACAAACCGTAATCTGCTAAAACCCTGTCGAGCTTCCACTCTGGCATGTCTTGGTAATCTTCTTTAGAGTATCTTGGGTAATGCAGAGGCATTCGAAACACACTTGCTTCACTGTTCTTCTTGCCATTTACCAGATCCATATATACCGTACAATATTACTATGTAAAGAATATAATCCTCTGTTCTTTTCTTGTGTTTGGCTTCTGATGTGGAAATATAGACATGCGTTTATATATGTTAGTGAGGCTTATATAAAGATGTTGAAAGTGATGGTTTTAAGTTACACACCTAACGTGTGAGTTTTTTTGTCACACGGATTGGTTTGTTTACCTTCTTGATGGCCTTTGTTAAACGCATGAACATGTGGATATAATCACATTTTTGTGACTTTTTTTTAACTATTTCATTACTCGGATCACTCGCACGTACAGGTGGAGTGAACACTATTGAAAAGAAAAAATTTGAAAAGACAAAAACCACACCAAGCAAGCAGTGATGTGGCTAGGATCAGGTTCTTGAAAGGTCCCACATTGGTGGGTGACTCACTTGGGTTGAAGAAGGATTCATCGTCTCAAAGGCAGCAACGTGTCATCACAATCATTAACCAAGCCCCACTGGCTTGAATCTGGCCGACGTATGTATGGACCATGACCACACTACTCCTTCCAGAAACTTCTTCACAAACTCTTGGCTTAGATTTCGCCACAAAACTAGTGGCTCATACATCGCCACCTATGTGTTCACCCCCACGTGATTTATCCTACGTGGCTACCCTCGTTTTCCAAATAATGATACGTTTAACGCGTTATTTAGAAACCAACCCCAAAACTTATTGCTACTTTCGCAAACTCACCCCCTATCTATTATTTTGACACAACAACTCTCCTCTGTCCTTTCCTTATCCATCAAACCAAGGTCGTGTCTAAAACGCTTTCTAAAGGGAAGGCCCAATTTGGGAAATATATTTATAGATAACGTTTTAACAAAAATGGATCTCATCATGTAAAAAACTTTGGTCCACATATTCCAACGAGATATTTACTTGGCTTATAACATATCTCGCACGAGAATATTTTACTTGGCTCACATATTTCCCAAGATATTTTTTTTTTGGGTTTCTAATGAATAGTGTTGTAAGATATTTTAAATGTTTCTCCATCAAAACCCAACAACTTGTGACAATTCCAAAATTATGATCAACCTTTTCAACTAATTATTATCATCATTATAAATTTATGTATGTATACATTGCATCAAAATTAAATTATGCTTAAAAGATAATATTATTTCAAATTACTTATGATGAAGTGATACAAAGTACAATCATTTTTCTACCAAAAAAATACAATTATTTTATATCAATTACAGTGACTGTTGGTGTCACTGAATTGTTTAACAATATTACAAAATACATTTAACAATAAATCAAAATATAAAGTAAATAAAAAATTAAATATCATTTATGAAAATTAATCCTACTAATGTCTAATTAAGCAACAAATTGCCATTAAAACTTTTGAAAATCAAATTTGGAGTTTAAAAAAAAAACTCTAATATTAGAGGAATATTGGGTACAATAAATATAGTAGTTCTTTTAGGAATATGGTATAAAATTATGAAACCAAGTCTCCTAAAAAAAGATGAAAGTATCATTAAACTAGTATTTTACTAATGTGATTTGCAACACCAAAGCCAATTTGTACACCCTTTCAGAAGATATTTACTCATTAGTGAAGACGCTCAATTTCTTTTCGACAAAGCTGCTGCCAACTGGTAAGTGCGTTGCACATGTCCTTAACTCTCAAACATTTTCCGAAATTCATTGATTATAGCTCTTTCGATTTTAGTATTTTAACATAGAGAGGGTGTTTCTGATAAGAAACTAACTGTGAGGATGAAATCGAAGATTCTAAAACTTCGTAGGTTTAAATTAAAGTACAGCCTTTTCTCTCTCTCACAAAAAAAAAAAAAAAAGGAAAAACCCATCAAGCTCACACACACACAGAGTCCTATACATATATATATATATAGGTGCCTTACACGTCAACTTCTCTCTGAAAACTGATATTTTCTTCTCATTCGTCGTTTCCTTGTTTGTGCTTTCTTCATTCGTCAGGTTTTGTGTTTTGTTTTTTTTTTAAAAAGGAAACTGAAATATGAATGGCGAGGGAAAACTTGAGACTGGAGGACCTAGCGCCGCCGCACCAAAGAAGGAGGAAGAGGATGAGGAAGAAGTAGTTGGCAACAGACTTGTCTACATGTGGGGTTACTTGCCCGGAGCTTCGCCGCAACGCTCCCCTCTGATGTCACCGGTCGAAGTGAAGATCCCCTCAGCTGTTGGAAGTTCTTGGAAAGATGTTTCCGGCGGTGGATGCGGTTTCGCTATGGCTACTGCAGGTTTCACAATGATTGCAAATTCAACTTTTTACAATGTATCTCATATTTTTCTTTTTGAATGGTTCAATTGAAATCATGAGTGAGAATGGTTATTTTTGTTTGTTCTGGTTATGTTAATCCAGAGTCAGGGAAGCTAATAACATGGGGTTCGACTGATGATCTAGGTCAAAGCTATGTGACATCTGGGAAGCACGGGGTTAGATTCTCTAATCTTTTCTTCTGCATTGTTTGAATTTGAATCTATGGTACAGGGATACTAAAATTGAATTATATACTTTATGAATGTTTTAGTTGGATTTGTAATTTATAGGAAACTCCAGAGCCTTTTCCTCTTCCTCCAGAGGTTTGTGTACACAAAGCTCAGGCTGGATGGGCTCATTGTGTGGCTGTCACAGGTGCATTTTTCATTTTCTGACCACATCTGTTTCCAAGTTCCGAACTTTATTGATTTTGAACTTATCATTTTTGTTTCTTTGGATACAGAGAATCAAGAAGTTTATACATGGGGGTGGAGAGAATGTATACCCACAGGGAGAGTGTTCGGTCAAGTAGAGGGAGATTCATGTCAAAGAAACATTTCGTTCTCAGCAGAGCAAGGTTTATCTCCTTTGCCTATTTTACCATTATGAAAGCTCTAAATTTATGTTTTTTTTTTTTTCTAAAAAAGAGTTCACATTGAGGATGAATATATGGTGCTTCTTTTGCAGTGAGCCCCAGTTCTCAAGGAAAAAAATCTAGTGGTGGAACGTCTTCTCAAACTGAAGCTAGAGGTAAAGGGGAAGCAACAAAGAAAAGGCGGATTTCACCAGCAAAGCTAGCTGCTGAGAATTCATCACAGTCTGATAACAACGACCTCTCGGCATTGCCTTGCCTTGTATCTTTGGCACCAGGAGTTAGGATTGTGAGTGTTGCTGCTGGTGGACGTCATACTCTAGCATTATCAGGTGAATTTTTCAGCTTCTCATATCCTGAATGGGCTAATTTTGTTATGAAAAAAAACTGTGAATGTATATCCTCTGAGCTGAAGTTTGAAGCTTCTGGTGTGCTGTAATAAATAAAAGCTTGATGCATCCCAATTTTATCTGAAGTCCAGATATTGGACAAGTTTGGGGTTGGGGTTATGGAGGAGAAGGACAGCTTGGCTTGGGCTCCCGTGTACGCCTAGTCTCCTCTCCTCATCCTATCCCATGTATTGAGCCTTCTTCTTATGGAAAAGGCACCGTTTCTGGTGTAAACATGAGTTCAGAAGTGCAATGCGGCCGAGTTCTTGGAAGTTATGTAAAAAAAATTGCATGTGGAGGGCGGCACAGTGCTGTTATTACAGGTATTTTTCTTAACATATTGCTTTTGTGGCTAGTCATCTACTGTATGAGTGTTTAAATCCACATCACTGAAAACAACTTGTTTAACCTTAAATTAAATCTTTATTACTCTGTAGTCAGGATTTGAAAATTGATCTCATTTCTGCACTATGCCTTGGTTAAGGTTCATTTCTTAGGTTGCTTGGAGTTCTTTATAAAACCATGAACAGACCCCAAGAATCTTCGACCCTTTAAACCTGAAAAGAGTTTGACATATGTTATCTGAGAATTTTCCAAAAGGATTATACTTGCCATGCATACAGTACATATGAGTTGTAACTAGTTTTTTTGGTGGACAGATACTGGAGCACTCCTTACATTTGGTTGGGGGCTTTATGGACAGGTGAGTTGGACAAGATCCTTGGTTTTATATATTACAGCATAAGCTTGAAACTTGAATGACTTGAGATTCTTGCTTTCAGCTGAACCCAACACTTTGAGGAAAGCTAAACATATAATTAGGAAATAATGCTAGTCTGCAGTTAGGATAAGGCTACAAAAGATTATCGAAAACCTCTCTTGATATACATCTGCAACTAACATTTGCACCTTGTTTTTTTTTTTTGCTAATCTGAAGTGTGGCCAAGGAAGTACAGATGATGAACTAAGTCCAACATGTGTGTCATCTTTGTTGGGAATCCGAATAGAAGAAGTGGCTGCAGGTCTATGGCACACGATCTGCGCTTCATCTGATGGGGATGTGTATTCATTTGGTGGAAACCAATTTGGACAGTTAGGCACTGGTTGTGATCAAGCTGAGGTAGAATCTTGAACTATATTGGTCTCATTGTCTCTTTACGTAATGCTGATTATTTCTGGAGACCATGCCATTAAACTTGAAAACCAATTTAAATCGTGCAGACTCTTCCAAAATTATTGGAGGCTCCAAATTTGGAAAACGCAAACGTAAAAACAATCTCGTGCGGTGCTCGTCACACCGCTGTAATCGCAGATGAAGGGAAAGTATTCTGCTGGGGATGGAACAAATACGGACAGGTAAAACAGACCAGACCATATCGAGCTACTTCTGAAATTGTTTTGTTCCGTTTAGGTGCATTTTTACTGACGACATAGTTGTGTGTGTGAAACAGTTGGGTCTAGGAGATGTGATTGACCGGAATGCTCCATCAGAGGTTAGAATCAAAGACTGCGTCCCCAAAAACATTGCATGCGGTTGGTGGCATACTCTGCTTCTAGGCCAGTCCTCTCTCTGAACAGACTTGACACACTCCAAATTTTGTTAGGGGTTTTATTAGAGCAAACGATCAGATTTTTTTCTGTTTGACCCTTTATTTTATATACACGTTAGAGGTATACTTCTGTACATACACCAGCAGCATTTTTATGCAATGTAAGTCTTGAGTTATCCAGCTTTTGTTTCTTCTGATAATTTAGCTTAACTTAAAAAAGAGGATAATCCATTTTTATGCAACGTAAGTCTTATCTTTTGTTTCAAGTGAAGTTCTTTTTGCTCTTATCAATTTATAAAGTTTTCTTCCGTTAATTCATTGAAAAATCTTTATAGAGAGAAATGAATAAATAAAAGATACATTGAAATATTTATAGAGGATAAATAAAAGATATCCTTTATTAAGGATAAATGAATATACAATTCTACTTTGAAATCTTGATTTAAATGAAATTATTATCATTTTTTGTAACGTCTGTTTTACCAAAATTAGGAGCTGTACACACCGAATCAGTAATAAGATCTCTTAATCCTCCCAACATCGTCTCTTCGGCTTAGGGCTAACTTTATCGACAATCCTGTCTAGAATAGGTACTGAAAGACTCTTTCTTCTCTTCACGGTAACGAGCACTAACCTACTCCGTTTCCACGAGACTACATTATTGGTCTTAAGACTTTACTTAGACTCTCTGAGGAAGAAGACTCCTTCAGAATTAGCGAATGGTCCACACATTGTTGGGAATGTTCTTGTGGATGAAACCGCAGAGATTGGAGAAGGATATTTGATCGGCCCTGATGTTGCTATAGGCCCTGACTGCGTCATTGAGTCCAGGGTGAGACTTTCACGCTGCACGGTGATGCGTGGGGCACACGTGAAGAGACACGCGTGTGTCTCAAGTAGTATCATTGGGTGGCAATCGACGGTCGGACAATGGGCTAGGGTCGAGAACATGTCCATACTTGGGAATTAAAAGTGTTCATTTGTACGATGAGATTTATTGTAATGGAGGGGTTGTGTTGCATAACAAAGAAATCAAATCAAACATCTTGAATCCAGATGTAGTGATGTAATAACCCATCTGATGGATTTGCTGTCTTTTTGTTTTGTTTTTTCAAAACTAGGTCAAATAATCATAATAAAACGATTTTTGTTTGACTATTGTTTTAGAATGATGGAACGTAACTAGCTAAAAGATCCTTTAACACGAGAGAGTCTTTCATCCGCACATATAAAAGCTGCCCTAGTAACAAAAAGATCCCCGCAGCCAGAGAGATCTAGCCCTAACTAGTTTTTTTCTTTGCCTTTCACAGAATCTTCAATCTAAATTTTGAGGATGTCAGCTCCGGTCCAAAACATGTCTGATCTATTCGTCTGTAAGATCCTATCCTACTATCTTCTTGCTCTAAGTTGTTTTTGTCTTTTTTTTTTTTTTGTATTAATATGGATGATCGATTTTCATATGGATCGATATGATTGTTTTCGCCCACGTATTGAAACCTCTGGCAGGGTCTGAAACACGCGTTTTCTGGGACGTGGGTGATTTCCCAGCGCCTCCTGGTACCTGTATCAAATTGTTTCGTGAAATTGTCGAAAGAGCTCTTTTGATTGAAGGTTATCGTTGTTATGACTTTTCAATCAAGGGTTATGATGCTGGCAAGCTCCCATTCAGATTGCTTGGTCACTATGTCATGGCCGGAGTCTCGTTCGACCTTAGAGGTGATTTTCCTTTAATTACAAAACATATATGCACCACTCCATTTTTTACATGTCTTGTAACTATCTAACATCGATCTCCTTATATATATCTGCATTATTGTTTTGTCCAGCCGAAGAAAAATGTACGAGACTTAATTGCATGTTAGGAGACATGATTAACTGGGCATTCGAGTCTATGAATCCTCCGAGAGCAGTTCCTCGACAAATAAATTTGCTGGTAATTGCAAAAGACATCCCAGGAGGAGACACGGAGTTCGTCCGAGTATGCCACGATTTGCAAGAAACAGGCTTCAATGTTTTCTTAATTGTGCCTGATGACTGCCCACGAAAAGAAGTGCCACCTCCTACTACTGCCAAGTTGGTATGGCGTTGGACAAGCCTATTTCATGGAGGTCTCCCTGTCGATGCTGAGGACAAGTACCTACTGAAGCCAGCTTCCTTTCATTAGTATGTTTTTCTGTCAAAAGACTTTGGTTCTCTGTTTGTGTATGATTAACATTAACTGGCTCTTTATTCTCTTCAACCGTTACTACTAATGCCAGCTTCCTTTAGAATGGTATTACGTTTTCTGCGTCAAAAGACTTTGCTTCTCTGTTTGTGTATGACTTGCATTGGTTCTTTGTTCTCTTAAATGTCATCTGTTTTAAGCTCTTCTCGTCCATGCCTCCATGGTATACAGAGGACTCAACTTTTACTTGCTTATACTTTTAAATACAACACCTTAGTACTGTGCAGTAGATGCAATCAGGTGAAAGCCACTCTGTCTTAGACAGAGCAGAGCAGAGAAGTGCTGGATCCTTTTTAGTTGCATTAGTGAGTGACCACTAGAGTAGAGGATGTGGATTTTCTCGTTGATACATTGCAAAGTGCCGCAAGTTTTTTTAATTACTCTACTAGAAAGAACACATCTTTCTCCCATTTTGCTCTGTTATTGACAAAACTATCCGGCAACGCATCATTTACACAAATTTGATTTGGTATAACTTCAATTTAGTGTAGCAATCTGTGGAAACCTTTAGAATGTCTTGGTTTGTCAAATCCATCTCGTTAGATCTAATTTGTGTCTTGAGCTTGCAAATGATTTTTTATCCAAGTGAAATCTTTTAGAAAATGGTCGCCCCAGTTAATATATTAATCTGCAAACTAACCATAGTAAAAATGGAAGTAGATTTGATGATATCTTTCAAGAAAGAATACAATACTAGCAGAGATGAGATGGGAAAGGGAGTAAATGAAACAGCAATACACTTCTAAACAGAGTCTAAGAGAAGAAAGAGTCAATGTTTTGTCTTTATACACAAAACCAAAAGTCATTTTTGTGGAACAGGAAATTTTGTTTGAAGGTGAGACTGATAAAACATTACTACTCTCCAGCCCCATCCCCGCATCAGTAGCACTTGTCGCCACGACAAAAAGGACAAGGAATACCATCATCCTCAACTTGGTCGATAGTTTTTAATTTGCGATTGAAGAAAGTTCGATATCCTCGATCTTGTAGGTCCCATAGTTGGGCTGGGCAGCTAGGCTTTGCTCCACTTGATATGAGCTCCCAAAACCATGTATATTCGACATACACAAATGGAGTTGCTTCTGGTGAGAAGTCACGATCCAAAACACAGATAACATTGTAACCACGACTCCTCATGAAAGTCATAAGATTGACAAATTCGGTCTCGGTCTCTTGTTGCATGTTTTTGGCGATTACCATCAAATTTGCAGGTCTACTTCGGGGAAAAGGATTTTCGAGTGACCAAAAACCAATGTCCACTATCATCTTATTAAGTCTCGCATATTTACCCCTGAAAAATGCATGCATATATCAACGGATCAAGATATAAAATTACAGATAAGTAAATATATACGTGAGTGTCAACTGTCAAGTAAGGGATTAAGTAAAAAAAGAGTGTTAAGAGGGTTTGAAGGTACGAAGTCGTTTACACCATCCAGCTTGTCAGGTTCCTTCTCACCGTAAGCAATGATTGACACGTCACCACGATAACCTTCCTTGTCAAGAGCTGATTTGATAATCCCATGAAACGAGCTACCATTAGGGTTTGGGAAATCCTCCACGTCCCAGAAGACGCTTGTTTTTGCATCTTCACAACACAGTTAATTAATTTGTCTAGATCCCCTTTTCTCTTGTTTCACTGACGTATTGATCATTCAAGCAACGAGATAAAGAGATCCTACTGGAGAAATCTTGGGACATGGTTTTGACGGAGAGATCGAGAGAAATTAGCTGTGGATGAGATACTCTTTAATTATTTAGATATTGTGGGCATACTCTTTAATATAGGGTTGTGCTGCAAGAAACTGTAGTTTCTTCTCAGCCGTTGGATCTCACGTGTTTAATAAATCTTGATTTTACCCCTAAATGCAAAACAGAGCAGCTGCCAATGACTTTAATTGGTATTAAACAAAATCATCAAAAGACAAAGGAGATCATCAAACAAAATCATCTTTGACGAAATCGATAAAATCATCAAAAGACGAAATCGATAAAAGGATTGATATCTAGCTATCTAGCTATTTCATCCTTCTCTTTCCTTTATTACTTACCAGCTTCCTTGATAGAGGTAGGCCTGCAAATTCCAAGGAGCAAACCTTTGATGCTGCTGATGTTGATTCATCAAAACCAATAAAACTAGACACCGCATCTCTAGCGAACATTGACAATCACAGGTAGTGTCATAGATCACCAAGAAGAAGTAGGAACTCATTTTTATCTATGCAATTTCGTTGATAGAACAAATATTATCCCAAAGAGTAAAGCTTTATTTTTATTTGAATATAAGTTGAATTTGCCACATTGGTGATTGATTTGATGACAGAAAGCTTCAAGAGGATCTAAACCGATGAAATGGTGGGACTTGCAAGACAACTCAAGGAGAGAAGTCAAGCGATAAGCCAATCTGTGCAAAATACAGAAAAGGTGAGATGCTAACCATTTCCTCACAAAATGGGATAAAGAGAAGAATCTATATTTTGGTTCATAAAATTCTTTAACTGGCTTCATTGGTCTTAATTAACATTTTTCTTTCTCTCTTTTATTGTGGATTTATTAACAAAAAATACTTAGACTCCACCGAGGAGGCCATTGAGCAAAGCTTAGCGAGCACAGGACACGTGACAACAAGAGCCACAAAAGATATATTCACAAAGCTCAAAGACAAGTTGCTTCCAGTGGCTATTGATCTTCGCCATGACATGTGTGTTCATAATGGTTGTCCTGCTGATCCGAGTTACATAGATAATGGTTCGGAATGTGAACCAGATTAGTGAAACTCTAAAGAACATTTCAGTTTGTCAAAGTTATGTTGCCTTTGTAAATTCTGAGTTTGGAATATGTGAGAGTGAAATGAAACAACACAACTTGATTCTACCTTTTTTTTTTTTAATTGAGGAACTAGAGGATGGCCCGTGTTTTCGCACGGATGATGTTTTTAAACTAAAGATATAATTGGATTTGTATTAATATTTGGTATTCAATAGTATAGGATAAACATAATAGTCTTGTATATTTTAATTTTAATTCTATAGAGTTAAATCGCGTGTTGATTTGTATATGCTAACTGTATAGAAAGTAAATAATATATACAACTAGTTTAGTAACCAAAAATTAGGTTAATAGTTGAAAGAGAATTTTTAAGCAATACCCCTTTTGGTGTACCCGTTTTAAAAAATACACCAATTTCTATCCATTATAAAAAATTTCTCTTTTCAAATATGAAATTTTTTTAAACTTTTCTATAGTTTATAAGGTACGTCTAGATAATCATTACTATTAGGAGACTCAATAAAAATATTTATAAAGTTTTAAAAAGGTTTTAAACGGTATTTATAATACTTTTATAAGGTTTTTATAAGGTTTAAAAAGTTTTGATATGTTTTTTAAATAATTTTTAAAACGTTTTTAAAAGGTATTTACATGGTATTTAAATTTACACACATAAAAAGATAATTTGTGTCTAAATATCTAAGCTTACATATTTTTTTTTATAAATATCAATTTTTTACTTTTTAATTATCATAAAATACCCTTTTCCATACCACTTTTTAAAAATACCGCTATTTCAAACTTTATAAAAAAAACCACTTTAAATATTGAAATTTATACAAATATGTGTGAAAACTTATAAATATACACACAAATTACCTTTATATATGTTTAAATTTTTATATATCTTTCATAAATAGCGTAAAATAACTTATAAATACCTTTTAAAAACATTATAAACCCTTTTAAAAACCACTTAAAAACCTTATAAAACTTGTAAAAACGATTTAAAACCTTTTACCTTTTAAAACATTTGTATCAAATTTCCAAGTAGTAGTTATTATAGAGAAGTACCTTATAAACCATATAAAACTTTATAATTTTTCATATTTAAACATGGATATTTTTGAAAATGGATAGATAAAGGAGGTATTTTTGAAAAGAGGTACGCCAAAAGGGGTATTTCTCAAAAATTCTCTTTAATTTTTTATAATTGTTTTTTAATTTTGTTTAAAAATTCCATTTGTATCTTAATATTAACAAAATTAGATATAACATGTTGCGACATCTTATGTCTTTACTTGACACTTATCATGATCACGTGGGTTAGTAAATTTAAAAACCAAGTTTTGACATATAATCTCGTTTAATTGTTAAACTTAAACCATAATTTTAATTTATAAAGATAAACCATAATTCTTATTTATCATTTATATACCCAAACCAACAAATAACCTGATTTAATTGTAAAATTAAAGTTTAAACCTTAATCCTCTTCTGTAAACAAAAACCGCCATATATTCTTGTTAATTATAAATTTTAAATCCCTATCTTATTAATAAACCAAATTGACATAACTGAAATTAGGTTATTTGTTTAATTTTACTAATAATTTTTAATATATAATTCTTTATAATATATATTTTATATATTTCCTTTTTCGATAGGGTTAATAATATTTCTATTTTATCCAAATGTTAACAAAATTAGTTATGACACGTGTCAACATCTTATCGTTTATAATTGACACGTGTCACGATCTTGTTAATGGCTAACTTTGAAAACCAAGGTTTATATAATAAGATAGTAATTAGGTCTGGTTTTAATATAAGTACGTATATATTATATTTTCCCTAAAACCGTTAAATTTATCAATCACGGAC
>NW_006238919.1:10820855-10821066 GCF_000375325.1 Capsella rubella
GCTAAAATGTTAACAAAAAAGGAAAATATGATAAATATTGTAATTGTAAACAATTTTAATATAAAATTTAATCTTTAATCTACTTGAAATAAGGTAAATTAAATGTTTTAAGTTTAATAATGTACGAAATATTTAAATTTAGAAATATTAATGAAAAACATAAAAAACTGAGATTTTTCACCTAAACTATTTCCTTAATTGAAAATTATAA